>NW_022201987.1:0-1568 GCF_009176525.2 Contarinia nasturtii | reverse complement strand
TTGATCTCGGTGATGGATTCATCTTGCTGATAAATTGATAAAAAAATATTCTTGATATTTCCTCTACTTTCTTTCTTCGAAGTAAAACTCGACTGAATTGGTGTTGGGCAATACTTCAAATTTATATCGTTTTGTGTTCAAAAAAATAAATGAAAAAGTGCTGAGAAACTTTTAGTTCGGATACGCTGCACACAAATGCTTATTCAAATTTATCGAAAGATAAATAAAATCTGATTTATTTGCTGATTATTATAATAACAATTGCACGAAAACTAAACTCATCTTGTTATTCTTTTTTTGCTGAACATTTGAACCTAGGGGGTAGACACGTGGTATAGGATTAGACTTTTAGTGTAAAAATTCGAGAAATTAAAGTGGAATAGACAATTCAGTAGCTGGGTTCACATGGATTCACTAATCCCATGTATGGAATGGCGAAAATGGGTTAGATTCAATGTTTTTGTAATGGATAGTACAGAATTTGATCAAAGCATTGAATTTGTTTTGAAATAGTAATTTGTTCTTTTTTGAAATATTTTTTTGTTCAAAAGTCGATTACACATTTACAAAACAAAAGATACACTTTCTCAAAATTTGATTGATGAATTTGAATTATCAATAACAAAATGTCATACTCTAGTGTCGATAAATAAGTTTTCAACAAAGTGAATAGCGGCGAAATGTGACATCATATTTGACAATGAAATGACGGATTGGTGGAATAGTAGGATTAGTGTTTATATATTGGAATCATGGTTTAATCGTTTGTGTCTCCCCCCTAGATTTAAACCTTATTGCTTATGCAAATGGATCCGATTTCAAAGGGTTACACAAATATTATCATAACAAATGCAAGGTATAGAGCAAGGGTATGGCATGCTATATAAAATGTTGGCGAACAAAAACCTTACAAATTTTTCGGAATAAACCTTATAGTTCTATGTACAAAATTACACAAATATGAGATAGTCAATACGAAATTTGTAATTCAGATTCTATCCGATAGATGGCGTTACGGTTTGGCACGTCGTCATGTCTCTCATATACGTGCCATTCCCTTGGTATAGAGAAGTCTTTTTTCTTTTCAAATTATTATTAGAAAAAGTTGCATCTTAAACACCCGACCGACCAAGAAGATGTTTTTATGTCGACATTTCTTTAAGTTCTAATGTAATAATGAGTTTCAAATTCTGAAAATATATTTTCAGAGTGGTGAATTCTCTTTATTCAAATTATCGCTATAATTTACTGTATTGGAAAATTTTATCGACATTTTTGCAACTGTTCCTTGTGAAATTGTTTTTAATTCAGAAAAAACTTCAATCTAAAATAAATAAATTTCGACAAATGGTGAATTTCGTTATTTAAAATCTTATATCACCATCTGATAGTTGCTATAATAGGACCGGGTGTCGTTTGTGGAAGAAATTTGGGTTGACAAGACAGTAAATCAGTTTTTTGTGAAATTTCCTGTAATGGATTGAAAATTTTAGATTAGAATGAAGTAAAAAGGTCAAAGTATATGGTAAAGCTTAATAACAGTCTGTATGCCAAATTCCAAGTGGATT
>NW_022201986.1:0-1415 GCF_009176525.2 Contarinia nasturtii | reverse complement strand
ACGTCGTACGTCGTACGTCGTACGTCGTACGTCGTACGTCGTACGTTGTCCGCCGTACGCAAAATTTGTCCATCGATTATCTCACCCCCCAGAAAAGTTATTTAAAATCTGACTTCACGGGATGATTGGGGGTCCCGAGGAATAGAAATCATTAGATTTTGAGCGATTTTGGTTGATGGAAAAAAATTTCATGCCTGGAGTGATACCTATGAAAAAGAGTCCAATTTTCGTCCAAAAGTCATACTTAATGTAGACTTAAACACTCAAAAATATGTATTGGGGGGTTTTTTGGCACGAGAAAACCGAATCCGACGTTAGTTTTGAGATACAATCAATTTTTAATACAGTTTCCTTGAAAAAATCACAAAAAATTTGGATTTTTGTATGGGAGCCATGCCTGTATGCTACCTTAATGACGTGAAACTTTGCACAGACTATTTTTTACACAAAAAAATAACATTCTGAAAATTTGAAGAGATTTCAATTAAAATAAGGGGTACCTCCCATACAAAATTTTCAATTGGCTCAAAAACGAATATTTTGTATGGGAGGTACTCTTGATTTTGGTTGAAATTTCTCCAAACCCTCCGAATGTTATTTGTGAAAAAAATAACCTGTGCAAAGTTTCACGCCATTAAGGTAGCATACAGACATGGCTCCCATACAAAAATCCAAATTTGTTGTGACTTTAGTTATGAAAAGTGTTTCAAAAATAATCTTTATGGCAAAATTAACGTCAGACATATTTTTATAGTATTTTGTTAGAAAATAGAATACTTTCAAATGTCGTACAAATGGGTTCTCATGAAAGTGTGAAAAATCTTTTCTCGGCTACTTCTGCTATTAAATTAAAGAATATTTAGTTGCCAAAGTTGAAACATATTTTGGTCTCGAACTTTACGCCGCTTGAAAGACTTGAAGAATCGAGCAAATATTATTTTGAACTTTCTTAATAAAATACGCAACTACCACCGTGCGGAAAAGTTCGTCTTACTCCCGTAAGACTCTTTATTTTTTAAATTAATCCAATAATCGCCAATTATCGGAAAAAGTTGCTTCTAAAACACCCGAGCGACCAAGAAGGTGTT
Source organism: Contarinia nasturtii (assembly GCF_009176525.2). Taxonomy (NCBI): domain Eukaryota; kingdom Metazoa; phylum Arthropoda; class Insecta; order Diptera; family Cecidomyiidae; genus Contarinia; species Contarinia nasturtii. The sequence goes on along the minus strand of NW_022201986.1, from coordinate 327 downwards.
ATTTTTCGACATTTCTTCAAGTTCTAATGTAATAATGAGTTTGAAATTCTCAAAACATATTTTTAGAGTGGTGAATTCTCTTTATTCAAATTATCGCTATATTTTACTATATTCGAACATTTTATCAAGCATTTCCTTTGTGGCATTATTTTTAATTCAGAAAAAACTTCAATCTTCACTTAATAAACTTCGAAAAACGGTGAATTTCATTATTTAAAATCTTATATCACCATCTGATAGTTGCTATAATCGGACCGGGTGTCACTTGTGGAAGAAATTCGGCTTGACGAGACAATGAAGCAGTAATAATTGCAGTTTTTTGTGAAA
>NW_022201985.1:0-2898 GCF_009176525.2 Contarinia nasturtii | reverse complement strand
TTAATAACAGTCTGTATGCCAAATTCCAAGTGGATTTTATCGACTGATTACTCACTTGTATGAGTTTGTTGTGGGCTTTTGTTCGGAAAATCATTTTGGCGGCAATGGACACACAAATCAACTACAGGAGGATCTAATGAATTGTAAAATGTAAGATGGAATAGACATAAACAGACTCGATAAAAAAAAATTCGATGCAAATCAAATGAGAATTCTCTTTAAAGAATAAAATGATTTTTTCGTTTTATCAATGCAAAAAGGGTTGAATTTAAAAACTAGTCTACACTGATCATACTAAGAATCTATTTAAACTATACAATTTGAAATCATCGAAATCTCTGAAATAAATTTTACCTGAGTGGTTGGTCTGTTTACTTTAGTGCACGAAGGACAATTCCTTCCTCGGTCCATCTTAACATTTGTTGCCACGTAATATATGCCGCACTCGCATTCATAGTCCGCTAGCCATTTCTCGCCAATATTACGGTTTTCAGTTGGTGATGGATTCATCTTGCTGGTGAATTCTTGTGGGTTCGATATAAATTTTGTAACTTTTATCAATGTGCTTTCTTCGAAGTAAAGCTCGACTAAATTGTTGCTGAACAACAATTCATTTTGTGTTGAAAAATGAAATGGAAAAGTGCTGAGATTTCAGAACCAACTTTTGTTCGATCAGTACTTGCGAGGTGCAAACAAATATTTACTTAAAATTAATCAAAAGATAAAAGAATTGTATTCATTCGTTGATGATTATTGCACGAAATTTATAGCTTGTTTATATAATACTTTTTGCATTTGAATGCGTTTTTATTTTGTTGAAGCGCAAAAGCACATTCAATACTTTGCATACATGACAACGGATGGACTAACACTGTTTATGTTACTGTTTATGTTACTGGTGATTGGGAAATTCCTTCAAAAATCGTCAATTATTACTATTAGGAAATGTTGCTTCTGAAATGCCCCAGTATTTGACCAAATTCAAACTTATAATATGTCTTCACCTATGAATGTAATAATGAGTTTTGATAAGCACAATCTAGACACGGTAGTTTTTCAGAAACAAATTTTTATTAAAATTCACTCCATATGTTAATAAAAATGTTTTCAAATGTCCTGTTTAGCATTATTTCAATTCGGAAAGAAAAGAAATTTATTTTATTGATAGAATCCAATTCGATGAAATGTTTGTGGCAATGACGATATAGATCACCTATACAGCATATTCACTCTGGAATAAAATAGGTATAGGTATTTCTATTATTATTAAAGAGGCTATATTTTCATTTTATTTGTCTTTTACCTGATAGTACGGAGAGTTTATTTAAAATTAATAAATTATTTTATTGCACGCAAAACACATCTTTCTTTGGTCTTTCCGATAAATTAATGCCCAATAAATTTGACCGCATTGCTCGCATTGATAAATCGGAATCCATTTCTCGCCACCATCATGCTTCTCTGATGATGGATTCATTTTGCTGATAAATTCTTGTAGAAACTGATAAAAAAGGTTCTTGATATTTTTTCTACTTTCTTTCTTCGAAGTGAGACTCGGATAAATTATTGCTGAACTCGCTTCAAGTTTAGTCAATATTGTTTTGTGTTCAAAAAAGAAACGAAAAAGTGCTGAGAGCTTCGCATAAGCTGCACACAAATATTTATTCAAATTAATCGAAATTCTTCATATGTGTATGTGCTTCTTTTTCCATTTAAATTTGTCATACTGTGACTCATTCTTTTTGGGTGAAAATTGCATATTGAAACTTTATTGCTTATGCATGCCATTCTAGGGGGTACAGTTAAACAAATATAAATAAAGCAAATGCAAAGAGAAGTCTTTTTGAAATATTATTTTTGCTATGAATGACCAATTATTATTAGAAAATGTTGTTTCAAATATACCTGAATGATCACTTTCAAACAAGGAATTTTTAACTTAGAAAATTTCTTCGCCAATGAATGTAATAATGAGTTTTGATTTCAAACACAATCATGATAGATTTTCAGAAACGGATTTTTATTCAAATTGTCTTTATATGTTGAAAACAATGTTTTATCGGAAAATTATGTATATCAAGCATAAGACTAAGTTTCGGAAAATTTGTCGAGTTATTTCGATAAAAATTTGTTCAAGTGTGTTTGTGGCAATGACCAATTGACCATATCACTTAGAGATCAATGGTGTCCTGAAAATGTCGTAAAATAGATATAATTTTCAATATTTTGCGTGCGATACATTTTGAAAAGAATATGGTACTCTTTTAAATAATAATCAAATGTTTACCTCGTGGTACGGAGTGTTTATTTTACAGCAGAAGGGACACATCTTTCTTTGGTCCTTCTTATTGACAAATGCCGAATGAAAATTGTCGCATATCTCGCATCTATACGCAACTATCCATTTCTCGCGACAACCGCGTTTCTGAGCTCGTGATGTATCCATCTTGCTGATAAATTCTTGTTAAAAATGATAAAAAAATGTTCTTGATTTTTCTTTTACTTTCTTTCTTCAAAGTAAAACCCGACTAAATTGTTGCCGAACAATACTTCAAATTTAAATCATTTTGTGTTCAAAAAAGAATCGGAAAAGTGCTGACTTCTGAGAAAAATCACTCTTTAGTTCGGACAAACCGCACAAATATTTATTTAAATTAATTGAAGATAAATACAAATTGGATTCATTATGATAACATTTTCACGAAATTCATCTTGTTTATGTATTTCCTTTTACATTTGAATGCGTTTCTATTCTATTAGAGCCAAAGAGCACATTCAATATATTGCATGTATGCAGTGTATCGCACACTCTTTTTCTTTTTTGGTGAAAATTTGAACCTCATTGATCATGCATTCTATTTCAGAGGGTGCAATCATAATCATTAATCATTTAGTATT
>NW_022201984.1:0-1031 GCF_009176525.2 Contarinia nasturtii | reverse complement strand
CCAACACAAAGGGCGTTTACCACTGAGCACAGTACTTTTGTTCCAACTGAAAAGGAACAGACGACAAAATACATCGATTCAACCACTGAACAAATTAAAACTAAAGTTCCTTCTTCCACTATTCCAAGTAAAGAGAATATTCCTTTAACAACCCAATCGATTCAAGATGATTCAACAGTATTATCGACTGATGGATCATTTACCACTGCACGTAGCTCGTTTGGTCCAAGCGAAAGTGGTCGGACCATAAATTATGAAACAACTACTGATCAATTTACGACAGGTAGTACTGTTTCTAAAATAACTACCCTTCCAAATGAGAAGAAAGGAACTTATACAACTCAGTCCACTGACCATGAATATACTGTATTGCCATTTACTACTGAACAAAGCTCTTCACTTCCTAGTGAAAGAGGAAGAACAAATCAATATTTTGATGTAACCACTGAACAATTTAAAACAAGCACAATGGTAGGAACAACTCTTCGGAGCGAAAAGGAAATGAGTTCAACCACTCACTTTTCTGAACATGAGTCCACTGTATTACCCACAGAAAAGGATGAAGCATCAGGGCGAAGTTCATTCGAACCGACAGATAGTGGTAGAACGACTCAAACTATTGATACAACTAAAGAGAGTAGTTTCACTCCAGAGGTAACGACGAACTTAAGTCAAGACAAAATGACCTCGACACCTCAATTTGTTCAAGATGAGCTAACGAAAATTTCAACAGAAAGAGCCATTGTGACTGAAAGTGGAGGAACGACTAAATATTTCGATTTCACAACCGAACAATTTAAATCGAGTAGTTTACCTACAAAGGTGACAACTCTTTCGAGTAGAGAAAATGTACCGTCTACCATTCAGCCCACTGATCGGTACACGACTATGTTGACAAGTAAAAAGGCATACACAACCGATCAGAGTACATTTGCTCCACTCGAGAGTGGTAGTACCACTAAGTATTTCGATTCCACTACGGATCAAATTCAAACGAGTAGTACAGTTCCAAAAGTGACGACTCTTTCAAG
>NW_022201983.1:0-2907 GCF_009176525.2 Contarinia nasturtii | reverse complement strand
CAAATTCAAACGAGTAGTACAGTTCCAAAAGTGACGACTCTTTCAAGCAAAGACAGTTTGCCTTCAACAACTCAGTCATTTGACCATGAAACGACTTTGTTATCAACCGAAAAAGATACAGAGCGAAGCTCATTTGCTCCAACTGAAAGTGGCACAACAACAAAGTACTATGACACAACTACTGAGCAATTTAAATCAAGCTCATTCAAACCCAGTGTCACTACTAATTACAGTGAAGGTGAAATTTCGACAACAGCACAGTCTGTTGATCGTGAAACAATTTTACCAGGTACAGAGAGAGCATACATCGACACTACCACTGAACAAATCAAAACTAGCACTTTCGGTTCAAAAGCAACTACCCTTTCGAATGAAGAGAAACAATCTACTTCTACTCAATCAATCAAACACGAAACCACTCTGTTGCCAACCGAAAAATCAGTTGCTACCGAACGTAGCTCGAGTGTTCCAATTGAAAGTTATAAAACAACAGAATATATCGACTCAACTACAAGTAGCTTATATCCCAAATCAAAGACACTTTCACCGGAAGATGGCATATTAACTACAACTCAATTTGTTACTGAATCGAAAACAACTCAATTACCTACAGAAAAATCACTTGTATCTGAAAGTATTGGCTCAAGAACCACCACTATTTCGAATGTGGATAAGATTCCATCAACTACTGAGTTTAATGAGCAGGAAGCGACATTTCTACCAACCGAAAAGTCTTATTCGACGGAAAGTGGAAAGATGTCCAAATATCCTGACACAACCACAGAACAATACAAAACTACCACTCTCGTTCCGAAAGTAACTACCCTTTCGAATGAAGAGAAAACTTCTGCCACTACTCAATCAATCGAACACGAAACGACTCTCTTGCCGACTGAGAAGGCATTGGCTACGGAACATAGCTCTAGTGTTCCAGGTGAAAGTGATAAAACAACCAAATATATCGATACAACTACTGAACAATTCAAAACAAGTAGCTCTTCACCTAAGCTCAATACGCTTCCACCGGATGATGAAGCATTCACTAGACCACAACTCGTTTCTGAAACTAAAAGAACTGAGTTGCCTACAGAGAGATCATTTGTTTCTGAAAGTGGAAGATCGACCAAAGATTTCGATACCACAACTGAACAGTTTAAGACAAGTAGTTTCGGTTCAACAGGTACAACAGGTACAACACATCGAATTGAAAAAACACATCCATCTTCCACTAATGTTATAGAAGAGTCAACCAAATCGCATGTTGTCACTGAACAAAGTTCATTTGTACCAACAGAGAGTGGTCAATTCACAACTACTACAACTTTTGTGGCTACAGAAGGAGCATTCACAACTGAGCAAAGCTCATTTAAGTCGATTGAAAGTGACGGAACAACCAAATTAATTGATACTACCACTGACCAAGTACAAACTATTCCTAGTGTAGAAAAAGTGCCATCCACAACACAATTTGTTGATCATGAATCCACTCTCTTACCAACTGAGAAGGTATTCTACACAGAGAAACCTACTACTCTTGCTTCAAAAACAACCACACTTCCAAGTGAAGAAAATGTGTCTTCTACGCAATTTGTTGGTCATGAAATGACATCTATGTCCACAGACAAATCGATGTTTACAGAACAAAGTTCGATTGCTTCATCTAAAAGTGAAAGAACAACTAAATTGGTCGATATTACTACAGAACAAATAAAAACTAGTACTTTAAAACCTAAAGTAAGTAAAATTTCTGATGATGGAAAAGTGACTTCCACGACACAATCAATTGAACATAAAACGACATTGTTACCCACTGAGAAAGAACTCATAACTGAACAAAATTCATTTGTTTCATCCGAAAAAGAAAAAACTACAGAATATTTCGATTCCACTACTAAAGCATTTGGAACAAGTACGTTTAGATCAAAGCAAACAACTGTCACCATTGATGAAATGCCTTCTTCCACTCAATTCATTGATATTGACCAAGAAACCACTCTGTTGCCAATTGAAAAATCGTCTGTTACTGAACGTACCATTGGCCCAATTGGAGGTGGTAAAACAACTAAATATGTCGATACAACTACTGAGCAATTTATAATGAGTAGCTCTTCTCCCAAACTCAAAACTCTTCCAATGGAAGAAGATATCTTCACCACACCACAATTGGTATTAGGAACCAAACCTACTCCATTGCCTACAGATCGTCCGTTTGTGTCTGAAAGTGGACGGTCCACCAAATATTTTGATACAACCACTGAACAGTTTAAGACAAGTAGTGCGGAACCAAAAGCCACAACTCTTCAGTCTGAAGAAAAACTTCCACCTACCACTCAATATGATGAACAAGAAATAACTACCAAAGAAGCTGTTGCATCAGAGCGAGGCTCGTTTGTGCCAACTGAAAGTGGTAGTACAACAACAGAAAAATACGAAACAAGTAGTTCGATTTCAAAAGCGACGACACTTTCGAGTGAAAAAGAATTGCCTTCTTCCACTCAATTCATTGATATTGATCGTGAAACCACTCTGTTGCCTACTGAAAGAGCAATCACTACTGAACGTAGCACATTTACTCCAACCGAAAGTAAAAAATCGACCAAACATTTCGATACCAAAACGGAACAACTCGAAACAAAAGTTACTACCATCGGTGTCGATGAAAATATTCTCACAACAACTCAAGCTATTGATCATAAAACCCCTCCAATTTCAACAGAGAAATCATTTGGCACTGATCGCAGCTTATACACGACGACGGAGAGCGAAATTACTACTAAATATTTCGATACAAGCTCTGCAAGTAGTGGCGAACCAATTTATACTACGACTCAAATTGTTGATCAAAAAAACTACTCTTTTGCCAACACAAAGGGCGTTTACCACTGAGCACAGTACTTTTGTTCCAAC
>NW_022201982.1:0-21996 GCF_009176525.2 Contarinia nasturtii | reverse complement strand
AACACTATAAGTACCATTTTAAAAAAAATTATGGAGCAACCTACGTAGCAAAGCACACAATCGTGACCTGAATCGAAGGCCAATAAGACGTATCTTCGCTATCATATTGGATACGCTTTTCAATTTCAATGCTGTGTACGAGTACTATCAAAATGCTTTCGTTCGACAATTAGATTGGCCTGATAATATAAGAAAAAAAAAGCATAGAAACACCATGCACAACGTCTTTTATTCAAAAGGACCTTCTTCATTCCATCATAGCTACTCAAAAATCGGACGAACACGCTAATAATAATTAGATACAGTTTATTGAAGACGCAAGTGGCTTTGGTTTTCCGATTGGATAAAATCGAATGAAAAAGACAGAAAAAAAAACTAATTTAAAGCAATTTTGTGATATAGAGTCGCTGTGTGATGTAAACTTCTCATCTCTCTCGCTCACGCTCACATTCTTTTGCAACAGAAGCACATTGACTGCAAATAATCAACAGAGTGTTCTGCTTCTGGCACTGACATGACCAAATTATGAATAATGAATATTGAACATCTTTCCATCTCCCACAGCTATATAATATGAAATATTGAACTTATATCCGCGATACGAACAAATAAAAAAAAAGAAGCACACTGCACAGCAAGAGAGCGAAAGAACAAATCTCTTTATTACTGAATGTGAAGCCTTCAATCTATCAGAAGTGTCATTATAGAAGATGATTGAATGTGGCAAACTCAATTGAGTTTGCAATCCTTTGAAACTGCTGCATTAACGAGGTTAAATTACATCTTCATTTTGACATAAATGCCATGAACTATAAAAACCAGTGTTGTTCATCTGGTGTTGCGTTTGTAGTGGTTGATTATATGAACAATTATCACCGCTCAAAAGCCGTCCTTAATAAATTGCACGTTGATAATTGTAAGTGATATTTTGTAATAAGTCATGTTTTTCTCGTAATTTATCATATAAATTGACTATTTGCTTCCTGTTACTACCATTATATTTGCAATTCCATCGGGATGGATATTCAAGCATGCATTGAGACGAAAATTCTAAATCATTTTCGTGACAACAACAACAATGCCAATGTGTAAACATTTACACTCAGATTAATCATACCCATTCATTTTAGATTATGAGCATATTTCGTGCGCCAACTCATTCCAAAGAATAACATGATGAAATTGCACACATAAAGTTACAACGCTATGTTGTGTTTTATATCCAAACTATTGGCCAAAAATATAAACAAATACCACCAAGTAACACCAGAAATTGGTTATCACGAAAATTTATGTATATTGTATAAGATGTGAACGTGCGAATTGCCAATAAGATTGAGCTTTAAGATGCAAACAAAACGTGCGTATTGGTTAAGTTGAACGTTTATCCGAAATTTGAATGGATATGTGCATTTCACACGCACCAAAACTTAACTAAAGAATCAGCTTTCTTATCGGCTTGATTTTAAGCTCATTTCGAAAGTAAAGCACATTATTTTATACATTTTTATGGTTTGTGACTCAAATTCCAATGACAGATAAAAGATAAAGCATATATAATATTGAGGTACACCAGAAATGGCCGGTTATATTTTGTAACTCAACTGTTGTTCTGCAGTAAAAGAAAATAAAAATGTTAAGAAAAATCTGATTTTGTTTTTCTGACGTAGTTCTAACGATTCTCATCAACATATATATTTTATATATAAATTTGGCCTGGCATTTTTTTAGTTGAAATAAAAAGAAAGGTATTTTGTCTTTGTTCTCATGTTATACGCTCCTGCTCAATATTATTTTTTGAATGATGTGACTTTAAATGCGAAGGTTCAGTTTTATACCATTAATTTTTCCCCAAAAAATATCAAATATATAACAAGAGCATTTTATTTCTGTCGCTTTTCTCTCTCTTTTTTGTTATTTATCTTTTGGGTAACTGGAGACGGAAGGAAGAAAACCGGAAAAAGTGTCACTGTTTTATTTCACTTATCTAGACCTTTTTCATTGGTCTGTTGTTTTCGGTAGTAAATTTTTTCCTCTTTGTTATTTTTTCGGTTGCCTGATTTCGGTTTATTTTTCATCTTCCACGTGTGCTTGAATATGCTCGAGTTTTCTGGGTCAGTTTTCTTTGTTTAACTTTTTCATAAAAAGGACAATTCGCAGAACGATGAGAGAGAGAGAAAAAAAAACTAATCGAAAATTTCAACAATTTGACATCAATTGGTTGAAACAAAGTTACGGTCGTTCATTTTTCGATTAATTTGAGACTTTTCTTCTTTACTATATAATAAATAGAAGTTCAAAAAGAATAATGTATATCGATTTTTCTTCCACATTTTGCGTGTCCATTTCCACATCATAATCATTGTATTGTTTGCTTTGCGTGTTTTGTTTGGCCGCGGGCATTTTTTTTTCCCTTTGGTATTCAAGAGGGATTATAAATTAACATGAATTTCACTTCAAAAAGGCGAACATATCAGCAATAAAGTGTGCAAATTGTATTAATCCAAAGATAAATAGAGAAAAAGAATGCGATGATACTATGACTGTTTGTAATATTGATTAAATAATATCTATGTGGTATTTTTGAGCGCATATTTTCAACGCTTCGTTTGAATTTTCCATCAATTGTTCATTTACTTTTCTTTCGTGTGTGAAAAGCTATGATTGATTTTAGTAATCGTATGACCACCACTCTTAACTGATCGTGTCAATTAATTCATTTATAAAATGGGGGAAATATTTCTTTCTCGATTTTAAATTAAAAAAAAAAAAAAAACATTTTTCCGCTGGCTGATCAACGATTGGAAGCATTGCTGCCCATCTTGCTGCCTCATACGTACATATACTAACAATATTTGGAATTGTATTGTTTCCTATTTTCTTTTGTGTAAAATAATTATTTAATAATAAATATCACAGGCTATAGCCTGTGATACAGTACAGTATACTGTGAATTTTCGACTTGTTTGGTTATGATCAGATCTGACACTGCGAATAGTCGTTAAGCAGCCAGCAAAAAAAAGTCTTTGATAAACTGTGTAAATACAATGTGGTAATATGAATGAACTATTCCACCATTCACATTGCTGGTGAAATGCAAATTGATCGGTTTTCGGAGTAAATGGCATTCAATTTATACTGTTTACTCAGAAAGCTAATATTTGCTTCTGTTGAAAATTGCATTAAAGCTCTAATATAAATTGATTTTAAGCCCTTTTTTCGGAAAATTGAAATATAAAATAATTTCGGGACTGCTTGTACTTAATCGGATTTCAATTTTCGATTTAAATATCAGTGAAACGAAATGTTCACGATGGCAACCATTCATTATATTATGATTATGAAGACTGAAACACTAGAAATACCATGATATCATTGAATATGCGATGCTTAAAGCTTATACTGCTTGTATACGTCACATTGACTTTATGATAAAATCAACTCATTCAATAGAGAAATTCATGCCGTAATTGATATTCGTTGAGCTTTTCCATTCAGTTGATGTCGATCATAGACAATTCAAAATATTCTGTGTACTTAGAAGCGACACAATTTGAATGCATATCCTATCATTTCAATGGAAAACGAGAGTGTATTGAAAATCCATTTATTATAATGGTCAAGCAGCAGTATGAGTGGTCTATTCAATGGCAAGGCATCGAGGACAACGAGAGTTTGTTTTGGCAATCTCGTCGATCGATGTGACGGTCTTTTATTATTATTCTTATCCCAAAGAAAGTCAATCATCCCGATTTCACTTCAATTCGTCCTACTTAATCTTTGTCTAAATAAACGAAAGAAAAGCGATAAAAGACAGAATCTCGGTAATTTATCACGTTGAGTTGATTGTTGACATTCATTATTATTAGTCTCATTGATTTTTGTGTGGATTTACTTCCGAAATATCCATCCCGCCTCTATATACACAGATTTGGGCTCTATTGATATTACAATCATTTGTATCCAAAAATCAATGAAGCATCGAAGACATCTAAAAACTTTATTGATAGGTAGTCATTTACGGTAATGGATATTAATTTATGTTGATTAGATTCATACTTTGCACATGCAACCAAAACGTGTGCCAATATATATCCAAAGTAATTAGTCGAGAAGAGCGTGTACAAGCATGCTGTTTGCTGTGTATATACATACCTCCATCATTGGATCGTCGAAAATGTGATGTGTTGCACCCGAGCTTCGTGTTCGATGTACTTTTCGTGTTGTCAACGAGTGCCGATGCTGATGATGATGCGTAGGAAGTTGTGACTGCAATAAAAAAAAACACACACACACAAAGTGATGACAAAGAGAAAAAACGACATTTTTAATGATATTAAACATTGCAGCGGTGGTGATAGCAAGTATGTTAATGCGCACGGCTTTCGTAACATTCAAAATATATCAAGAATATTTTATGCACATCAAGTTGTATCAACATTCCTTCATATAATATAAATTGGAAACAGTTGAATGATAATGATATGAAACAGAGATCAAAGGCAAGACACTGCCATGCCATTCGCATGGTTTCTTTTCATTAAATATGCGCATAATCTCATTTTCCTTTCACGCATTGTCAACATGTTGTAATGCAAGAGTGACGACGCAGTTCGTTCAACACATTCTTTAATAATTTGATGTGCATCGCACGTCGTCCTACGTACAGAATGTTCATACACACCATATTTGAAAATGAGTATGGATCGAATCCATGGAACAGCTCAACGCACACACATTTATCAATGTCCTGGAAAACAACAAATCGCATCGCATTCCGTCACTGATGTTCAACGAAAACTTTGTACTTTTGGCATTGGAATGTCGTCTTCAAATTTTTTTTTCTTTCGTTTCATATCGCTTCCAAACGAAGAGTTTATACGAGTAAATTCCCGTGGAATGTTTTGAAAGTTAATATATTTATGTGTTTTTAACACATTCCAATATGAATTTGGTGCACAAAAGTCAATGTTTCTGAATGAAATGTGAAAGATATATGTACTGCATGAAAAACTTATTGCATATAAGTATAGTTTTAACTAATGAAGGAATGAATGCACTTAAAAATAAATATCCAAAGTGTGGAAGTGCAATTAAAATGATTTCCGCCCGAAATAACAACTTCTAAGAAAACCACCAACGTTATGTTAATAATAATGATGATCCAGTTTTAAGGGCGTAAAAAGTTACTTTGCGCGCATTTGTTCACATTCTAACACCAGCCAATGAAATCGAAGAAAAAATAAAAATTTCTGCTGAATTGTGATTGTTTTACCTGAAATAATGTTGGCAGCTTATCCTTAAAACGATTGTTTTTGTAATCTCGGCTAATGAATTCCAATTGCTGAGCACGTTCGCGCACTGCATCACGTTCTCGCTCAGCGGTAGCACGACGTTGTATTTTCTCTTCGCATAGCTCATTTAAATTTGGCAAACTTCCCATTGTTCTTTATTACGTTAGAGAGGTGTAATCGTTTGGCATTCAGCGTTTGCTATTGCAATCGTTTGAGCTTTTATTCTGCTGTTCACTTTTTTTATCTCTCTCTCTCTGCTTAACCCGTTGAAATCTCTTTTTTGCATGCAAATTGATGCTGTTGTTGTATTTCTTGTTCTCACTGTGCCTTACATTTAACGCTCTTTTCGATCACACTTGCTCCATATATGGACAACAAATTTTGAACAAATGAATATTTCGATAGATTTGATACGTGCCATGAATTTTGCATCATACATTTATGTGGCTATCTATTCGTTGATAAAGTGGTTGTGTTTTGTTAGCATCAACCTTATTTACACCCAAAGAAAAAAAGAATCTCCAAATAAATTCAATTGAATCGGTTCGTTTGGCGCAGCCTTGCAGCAACTTTACAATACACATGAAATGTTTACATTGTGTTTGAGTGTATATGTGTGTGCGCCTCGATTCCGTGTAGTAATAAGTTTGCATGCAGATTTTTTGTCACACGAAAACACAAAACATCCACAATGAGCGTGTCGTTTAACTATATTGTAATCCCTATATATGCATTGTATGTAAAGTTTTCCTTTTCGTTAGCATTCGAAAAATATTCGGGAAAATCGAAAATTCAAGTTTTGTTGGTTGCATTTATTTTACGTTTGTTTTATGATCGTGTGAACAATGCCAAAAACTATCCATTTTTTCCTCTATCTCTTCCGCGCTGTTTGTCCCAACTTTACGTTGACACGTGCTTCTGCTGGTCGCCTTCAACACAACTGTAAATGAGAAAAAAATAGACAAAGAAAAATAGACTTACTGGTTAAACATTACATCTGGGATTACCAAGAATCATTTGAAAATGGAAACGAACACAAACACAAAACAAAAATTCAAACTGCAAATGTAAATAAATAACAATATTAAAGTTTACGACAGAACTTTTTTCGGTCGGAAAATGGGCTAGCTATCTCGTTTGGCATAGCTTCATATGCACACCACACATTCAAAATGGAAAAAAACCACCGCAATAAACCGAAAAAGCACTCTAGGTGATGCTTGTTTCATGCTTATATTTATTAATATATATATTCCGTGTTTATCTGAATGCAAATAGTGGTATGTGTGCCGTGTTTTGTATGTCGTGTATGTTGGATTTTATAATAAGTGCAAACAGAAGAATACAAACACCGAGTTCGACACTTGTCACAAACTGTTGAAAGCAACTTTCGACTTTGATACATTCAACCAATTTTAAAATGGAATTGCAACACACACGACTCGACTACATATCGCATAAGTGACGTTTACCATTTGTATTCATAAATTGCAAGCACATTTTATATTTTCAATTCTCATTTCCCGCCCCCCATTTATATCGTTTATTTGATAAAAACGGCCCGTTTTTATTCTCGCACAACGTGTCGCTCCCTGTTTTTTTTTTTTACTCTATAACGTTTTAGTTGGCCAACAATATTGAATCGTGTCATCAAGTACACTTACTCAAATAATTGAACTGAATTCAAATCAAGAATTTTTTCGCACTTTTTCGCGGATTCGTTCGGCTTTCATCTTCAACTAAATGTTGACATTGTCTCGAATAAGTACTCAACAATCTTTCCTTCGTCAATTTATTCTTGTTATTTTCGCATCGCCCATGCTTCTTTTTCCACTCAAAATGTGTGCTGTTGTAAAACGTTTGATATTATTTCTTCTTTACTCTTCCATCACTTGCCATTTCCGTATCACTTTATGGTACATGTCCAATTCACATTTTTACTAAAGTTTCTTTATCTTTTCTTTTGTCGTTGCTCGTATCTTGGAAAAAGCTCTTATTGTCACAAACAATATTCATGCTATGAACGCACACACACTGTAAGATGTGTGTACACACTACACATACCGATGTAAGCTGCCGAAGAGAAATTCAACATGAAGATTTTTGTTTTTTCATTGAAATCTGGGTGGGAAAAAAGGATAAAAGGAGCATGATGATATGAACAGCACATTGGGATTCACACGTCGCAAATGCAGTGACAACATTAGTCGATCGTTTCACGTAACTTACGGCAAATGAATGCGTATAGAATATTATATTTTTGTAGGTAGTTCGTCAACAAAAAAAATGTATAGAAAAACCTAGGGGCTATACACAAACTAGAAAATTATGGGTCATTAGGTCCTGTCAAGTGTACACGTTATATGCGATTTAGTAAAAAAAAAAGAAGCAAGATTAGAGCCCGTGTTTCCCTCCTAGAGAAAAACAGAGGCCGACAGTGTGAAAGAGTCACACATGTACATAAAACGCTGTCGATAAACTTTGAAACCATTTCTCATCTCATCGGTAGCCTAATGTATTTAATGTTAACAAAGGTATAATGATGCAAGCGTGATATAAACATGCTGTATAGAAAAACATACACACTCATCTCTCTCGCTCGCTCACAAATTACATCGACCGCACGCATTCCACGTATACGATGAAATATTAATCAACTACGAAAAGTCATTCACAATTTTCATCAATTTCTTGCCACTTATTTCCATTCCTGATAAATACATGCAGCTTTCTCTCATTGTATAAATGGGTGTACTACACACAACAAAATGACCGAGACATATTAGTAAATGAGAGAAAACACAACACGTTTTTGCTCTTCATTCTTCGTCTTCTCTTATGTCGGATTGAAAGTGCTACATCCACTTGAGTTTTTCTATTACAGACTTGAGAGTTTGTATCTGAGGATTTTGCAATTGTTCACTCGGTTTTTGCGGTGAGATTGAACATTGTTGGATGTTTTCCCTTTGTATCATTTATACTTTATACCTGTTTTTTCAGCAAAGCATATTTCTTGTGCATGAGATATTTGAAATCTTTTGGCAAACGCGCATTAATTTGTTGGTCTTTCGTATCGTATGTCATTCAAAATTCACTTCAATTTTTGGTGTGCAAATAATTTTTCGACCCATAGTTTCTCATTGTTTGTGTTAAAGTTTCTGTATAAATCCTATTAACTTTGTGTTATATCATTTTTCGTTGTTTTTGGCATTACTAATTTTCTCGAATGGACTGAAAGTGGCTAAAAAATGAGCATTGAAGTTGTTTGGCCGGAAAGTAACGGAAATAACAATCAGCGTTGGGCTTCGATGAAAAGACGTGTACAATGTACAATTTTATACCGCAAATGGTGGTAGAATAACACAAAAACTTAGCATATAGAAAATGTTATAAAATACTTGTATATTTCACAACATCGATAACAATCTCAAATAACTAACTTAATGCATTAAAACAAATTCAGTTGATTTAAGACAAGAAAAAGATAAGGAACAAGAAATTATTTAGAATGAGAAAAAGCGAGGAAAATTTCTTAGAATTTTAAAAAACTTTTACTTCATATTCCTTGTTGTTGTTGAAAGTCACAAATGGCTTCTTCGCAAATTTTCATCTTGGACGATCCTTATTTCAATCATTTCAGAGCCAAACAGGCCCATTGTTTTATATACTTATAAATAAAAAAAATAACTATAAAATTATTCTAATTAAGTCAGAGAAAATTCGTGTCATCTCATTTGTATGCAAATGGTTTTGGTCAATATAACTTTTTCAAATAAAATTGTATGAAATTGACCTCAAATGTCACATCTTTATTCTGGCGCCTCTACATTGCAACATCGTTCATTTTTCACTCCGGCAGAAAGTCAGTTTGAGGCGACGGTACATTATTCATTTATAACATAATTTACGCACAAAATCTTCATTTCTCTCCAGTGGCCATTTATAGTGAAACCGATTTAAGGATAAATTCTCTATAGAATATTTGACTACCAGACGAATAGCCCGAAGTCGTAGCAAAAACCACCATTATATTTTGTATAAATTATTTAATGCGTGCATTTAATGATTAATACGATTAATATTATCATCATTTATATTGATAGCCGAGAAAATCCGCCTAATTTGTCCTATACACAATACTCACACTTGTGGTAAACGAATCCCTTTTTTCTCTATAGAAACTAAACAACATTATTTCACAAATAATATATAAACTGCAAAATCGTATACATCGAGTATTTATTAATATTTTCAACATGCAGTTGTTTCTATAGCGCAAATAACATTCAATTTTTATTTTCGTAAATAAGATTATTTCTCTTGAAATAAAAATGGTAAATGAAAGCATGCCATTTGTTTTTGACATTTTGCAGAAAATTGAGATGGATACTGTAAATGCGAAAAATGTTCGAGCATTCAATAATAATCTTCATAGTGAATCTATTTGTGTTGTTGATTTCCATCATTACCATTCAAGTATGTACGGAGTTGTTACGCAATTTATTTGTTAATATCGAAAGTTTTTGCAATACTTCGTGTGTCGTGTACTTTTCTTTATTTTTTTTCCCGGATGCTATACATCAATGCTATGCAATCATCCCAATTGTACATAAAGTGTACAACTTTCATGGAATGAAAGAAGTGAAGCGGGAGAGACTGAACGGCGATAGCAAATAATTGATAAAAGTAAACGATTGAGTTGTTTTGACATATTCCTTGAATTGTCATACTTTCGAACAGAAAGGAAGAGAGATGCCGTGTATTTGTGTTGCTTAGCTCGGATCACGTGATAAGCATCCATTACATGGAGTATACGGACCTTACGGTATGGTATTTGTTTTTGGGTTGAGGTTTTGTTTCAATTAAAGTCATGTCATATTCTCTTGTACATACTGACTGCGTGACGAGTGCTTCGTGACAAGCTGTCACTCGTGTTGCCAAGCTCTTCAATGTTAACATTTTGGTGGCCCATTTTAATCATTCACATACAAAATCTGTACATCTGTCGTATATATATACTATATATCAGATGGTATTGTCACACTGGAACATACACATTGAATTTACATTGACGCATCTCCAAACCAATTAATCTGTCGTTAAATATACTTTCACTTCGTTTGATGTACGCATCGAATACTCTCTATATCCGGGGCATGATCAAGTTCATTGTTTTATAAAATAGAGAATTCGCTTCGCTTTTTATTAATACATTAAAATGTGTTTTCCGTTCTTTTGTTTTGTTATCATAAGCTGTTGATTTAACTTGGACTTTTATATTCAGAGTACCGACTTTTGCCAAGCAACAACCGATTTACATTTCATAAAAGCACTACTGAGAAAAAAGCGGACGAGAAATGTCTTAAAAGGAATAAACACACCGTACTTCTTTTTACCCCGAAGTGTTTTTATAATCTTGGTTGAAGCAAAAAAAAAACATGAATGAATGCACAAAGCAAGTACAGTAAACCGCATGCAACCGTATTCAGTGTTTTTGCCACCGATAGTTTTTCTTACAATCAAGTTGCCAACGGGAAAATTTGCACAGCGTATAAACATAGTTTTACTCAAGTTTCAATCCCTTTGTGGCATTGTGTCAATCATTTAAATCACATTTTGTTTATTTAAAATAAATGCGGTCAAATAGGCTTTGGGAAGTATTTGTTGTCAGAATTCAACCTCAATTCTATTTTTTCCATCCAGTTTTTGATGATAAATCAAGATTTTCAATCGGTTTTTCTGCGAATTCGTTTCCATTTCATCATGTATATCTCTCTCTGCCACTTTTCCTGGAAATGGAATATGCAAACAAGCAAATTGAATGTAAAGTCCATTTACGAAGAAATGTAGATTGGGAGACAAGGACATGAAGAAAATCAGAGAAAGACCTTTGTGTATTTTTATACTGTATTTTCTTTAGAAGTCCCTTAACAATATTATTATTTGGGTTTTGTTGTCTCGGCGGCTTTATTTGTCTTTGGCATAGTTTATATTCGGTTGTGGCTTATATTCAACTGTTTTTTTTTTCGTTCACCTTCAGATTGATACAGTAAAGGAAAAATATATGTTGTTGCACTTGGCTTGATGAAAATGGTCATTTCAAAGCTTATGAGATGCCTCACATTCACGCATACAGGACATCATACAGAAGTAATCACAGAATAAAAAAAACAACAACAACAATGAAATGTTTCATCACTATGAATGGTGGTACTTTGGTTGAGTAACTCGGTTCGACATGAACAGCATATGTGAATATTATGTCAGTCTCTAGTGTATGATATAAAAAAAAATCATCTTTTCTGTAGATGATGTGATGGAGAATATACAGTTTTCTCTAAAGCTTATAGAGATTTGACACATAAAACAGCCCGCTTTACAGCCAAAGGTTTTCTGTTTATAATTCGAGCGAGAGCAAAGAGCGAGCGAGCGAGCGAGAGAGAAAGAGCAAAGAGAGAGATAAAAAAAGCACATAACGATTGCAAAGCCCTTCTTGCATCTGTACGGTCAGGCTTGGTCTTTTCTCTCGTCGTACTGATTTAAACGAATTTATAAAATATCCATTGGCTGTACATTGCCACGCGTGGGCTGATGAATACAGTCATTTAGATACTTTTATGTTTTATTTTGTTTGTTTGTTTATTTATTGCTGTATGACCCGTCTGATTTGATACATAATGAAATTTCAATCTTTTCATCCCGACAGACTCCCTCTCTCTCACTTTCTGTCATACTCATTGTGACTTGTGCTCGGGTGCTTGCTTTATTTTCACTCAATGTTATTATACGTCTTGATCAAGCATTCAACTTTGTCACTGTTGAATTAAAATGACGTCTTGCCATAACACTTTTACATGCCTTTAATAATATGAGCTGTCAAAATCATTTATTTTATTTCGTTTATAACTTTACAAAAAGAAAACAACATTTTTCTTCTTCCAGTTTTTTGCCATATTTTTCACACAAACCAATGGATAAATGCGTTGGTTCCAAACTTTTCTGATAGAATATCGTCGAAAAAAAGTTACGATAAAACTTAGTGATGACTTGTGAAATGGCAAACTTTTTTTTGAGTTTTATACTGTTGATGAGAATGCTTTGATACAATGGTATTGAATGCGACATATTTTAACAATATATTCGTGTCGACGAAACAAATACAATCAATTTAAATGAAAAATCATACAATCAGTTTTCTATGACCAACGTAAAAAAAGTATCGAACTGAAATAATTGTGGCATTGGTTGGCAAACATTTTCTATACAATTCAATTGTGGCTATTGTGGTTTCAAATCTTTGTTTCAAATGTGAATTGTACATTGAAACATTTATTACGAGTATACATCACAATGTCCAATGTCCATATTTGCTGTACGAAGACAATGAAATGAAATCAGACCACATGTCTACAGTTTCATATAGCAAATTATTTGAAGCTTCAAGCGATGATATTTCAATATGAAGGCTTTTTTCATTGTCCATAAAATGAGATGTTAATGTGGCAGAGTACGATGCTTTTCAATATTTAGAAAACACGTATCCATTGTGTTACTTTCCCAAACCATTTCAAGGTTCTTATTTTACGATTTAACTACGCACAGGTGAGTAAGCCCATTATGTCGCTGTGGTGACATTTGAGCTGGGGTTTTACCCTTTGGTTGGATAACCAGATGTTTCTTCATATATTTTGGTTTAGCTTTCTAAACACACAAACCAAATTCAATTCACATGAATCAACTATATCAATTTACATATGAATCGAGTTATGTGGACTTCATACAAAATATATCCTGTAGCTTTTGAAATTAATTTCAAGCTTATTATCCATCATTTGTTCGACAAATCGAAATCAACTGAAAATATACTGAAATAGAGCATACACAATTACACCATTTCTATTAAATTATTGACATGAATTGTTCCAGCAAAATTAATTTTTGTTATCTGAATGCAAATTTATTCAAAGAGTGTTTACAAACAAATATAATATCACGTGTAATTATAACTTTTTCACATTTGATCCAATATAAAGCTATATTCGCTATTATATGTGATTCAGAGAACCAATGAAAATGATAACGAATGCAAATAAAACACGATTAAAAAAAAAATTAACAGAAACAAATAAACGCGTTTTATTTTAGAAATTATTACTAAATTGATAAAACACAAAAAAATATCGAATACAGAAAGCCTCGCTAATAGTGAAAGCACATGAGAACCTCATCACGAAAAACATTTTTTGCTGTTGCTTGAAAAATATAGAGGTTTGACTATGTTGGCTCCATCGCTCCGATATACACAATTATTCTCTATCACTTTGATATGCGTTTCATTTCACTATTAGAAGGTTCCACTGTACGGCCTCTTTTTCTCCATATTTGACAAAAATCATTTCCATTAGATAAATTTTTCTTTTGTTTTGCTCGTCGTTCTTTGTCTATTATCTATATTGAGCGTAAAATGTCAATTGATAGTAAATGCCATTTGAGTCTATATTGTGTCGAGAGCTTTCAATGATATTTATTGAACATGTAAATGGAATGTTAACAAAAGTAAGAGCAATAATATTGTTTTCTCACATTTTTTATGCTGGATCTTCTGCATTTATGACATTTATTGTGTTCCATTTTATGTGCACGATTATATCATAGATACAAAACTTTACCAATGTCAAACTTTTGAAGTACACATTTCAAACGAGAGGCAAGGAAAAAAATGTCATTGTAAACATTTGATGTTTCTTCTCTTTACATATGTTTATGATTTATGTGTGTGTGAGCGTGAGAAATGTCGTTTCGTATTTGATACTGACACAGTTTTAAGGAACATAAGTTGAAAAACAATCACAAAATGCAAGAGACAATCAAGTGCTCGCGTTGTGTGTATACATATATGTTTTGTTTTTTTTTTGCCGCAAGGAATAAAGTGTTGAAATAGCTCGAATCATACGGAAAAAAAGCGACATGAATTACATATAGGCATCGTTTCTATGTCATATAAACGAAATGTTTGTTAAATTCACTTAACATCATTGTTTGTATTTTACATTTCACACAAACCGACAGCAGTATTTATTGTACTTTTCGCAAAGTGAATGGTTATTACATTCGAAAAAAAAAAACAACATACTCCTACACACATAAAAATCCATGAAAAGTGCAGAGAGACGTTTAGCTACATATTTGAGTGAATGAACAATGGCTGCCAACAATGCATACAAGATATTGCCTGTAAACTGTCAAATCCATGACAAAAATTTTTGTACCGAATATATCTCTGTTGAAGCCATTGAAGCAACAATTTTATGTTATTGGATCAATTCAAAAACAAAAGAGCGATTTTCTGTTTATGCTTGTGCAGCAAGTTGTGCTGTCATTGCATTCAAATTGTCATTTCCATCGAAAAGTTTCAAGCACTACTCATCTTTGAGTCAAAATATATTTTACGCTTCAATGTGAAAATACTTCAGCCATAACGAAGGCTTGTTCAATATTTCGAGTACAACTCAATGCTGTGGATTTTTCAAGCGGATGAGTGGATTTTTTCTGTGAAACAAATTGAAGTGACATAAAACATAATTTTTTGGTCGCATATCCATCAGCAATTATCCACTTCTGGTTAACGATACACACATGACATGTACGGTGCAATCGGATGGTTTACAATTACTATTTTGACTGTAAGATATCAATTCAATCGATTTACGTTTATGACAAATTTTAATCATCTGCCTCTCATACTGTAGTTCTTACATGAATCATGTTCGATTCGGTTCCTTTTACTATTCGATAGCACTCCGCTCAATTTGGCTTTGCTGACATAATGCAAATGGCCACTTTGCAGATAAACTCTCTTTAAAAAAAAGCTTTTCAAAATCCATGGAAATATGGTGCACATTCGCCGAAATTTGATTATCACAAATTTCAGCCATCGAATTATTTGGGTTAATGGACGTAATCATGATTTATTTCCATCGCATCCAGATTTGCTTCAACATTTTGATCATGGTGAGCACCCAATTGAATCCAGATCACATGGCTGTGCAGCGTGCAACAGTGGCGTTAAATGAAATAATAATAAAAAAATGCTTTTGCCAAAATAACAGGATAAAATCGCAGTTCGCAGAATTCAAGCATAGAAAAGTGTGCTTGAATACAGACTGTAAATCTGCGCACAATGTGGAAACAGTAGCACTTTGGATTATCGTTTTTTTTTCATGTAGTTAGAGTGCAGAAACACGTGCCTGTTCTTTCTGCTTGACGCGCATCATATTTATTTCTATCTCGAATTGTATGCAGGAAAAAATATGCATGTCTCCATTTGGGTCAACTACGTTCCATTTTGTGATTCAACTTTAAAACATTTAGTACAAGCGATTTTCAAAAATTATTATGCACAATCGCAGCTCGAAAGCATTTGAAATGAGCCCGATTCAATGAATTTAAAATATGTCTTTTTATGTAAGTACAAAATATATCGTTTAGTTTAAAAGAAATTCATACAAGCCATTTTACCGTATAAAATGTACACTTTCTCTCCCTCTATCTCTCTTTCAATAGCTAATAAATTGTCGAATTTCGAGCAACGACAGACATTTCTTTGCAAAACGAGCACATGCCGTGAGTGCACTGCAAACAATTGCATTACAATTGTGTTAAGTCTTTAAAATGAATGATAATTTGGCTTGTTATTCTGTTAGTGCTGCTGTAAATGGCACCCAAATACAGTTTTATGAATGCATTTCACTACATTAAGCGAACTTTTAAGTTTAACGCGTTAAATCCACACAATTCTCACAAGCACTGAAATTGATTGCATTCATTTTTTGTCATTGTTCGCTTCTAACAATTTCATATTGTGCTCAACGGTTTTGTTCATGTACAAAATCCACGCCGAATCTGATGATTTGTTAAAATCTTCAACTCACAATTACAAGCCATTTCACATGTTTCACAAAATAAACGAGAATACTGAGCTACAATGCTTTCGAAATTCGAATAACGATATCCAAAGAAAAACGACTCTTTTCTTTTAAAAGACATATATTTTCATTTTCAACCGAATGTTTATGACTGCCATATATTCATTTGGAAGAAAACTGTGTTCGTTGCTCATGTGCTTTTCGGATTGTGCACCACTATTAGGGTACCACTTTTCAACGAAACACACATGTATTAATCATACGATCGTTTGCATCTAAATCTAAAAATTAAAAATCATGAAATATATACACCAATGTGTGACAATGACATCAATACATCAACTTTTAGTTTGAATAATAATATAGAGCAATATTGTGATTTGTTCAAATTAATTCGAAGAAATCCAATCAAAATGAAATGTTCCGTGTGCAAAAATAAATCATTTATGGAATTTCTGGGATATACACATTTTTTCAACGAATATTAAATTAGTTTTGAATCCTTTTAATACGGTTAGAGAGCCCGTGGGCGAGGATTCTGTCGTCGAATTCATTTCGGTCACATTGTGTTTGACTTTAAATTCTAGTTTTGCTCATACATTCAAACAAATGGTCAAAGCATAGTCCATGCAATGAATTCAATATGAGCTTTCACTCGAACACTATCCAAACAACATAGTATAATGTACTCAAACACGTTAAGATTTAAAAACATTCGGCTTTGTTCGTAATTTGTATGCGCCACGTGCTTGCCTCATAAATTTGAAAATGTGTTTTGTGGTTTTAAGCAAAGCTATATCTAACTTCGCTCTGCAAATATAAAGAAATAAAAACTAACAAATCCTTAACATTTTCCCACTATTCTCTATGGGTGAGAGTAAGTAGATATATATGAACTTAAATTATTGCATATACACCACAAAATTTCCCTTGCCGAACACAAATCAAATGGTTCACAATATTCATCGTCGCTTGTTCTTGCTTGTTCTACTCTCACGTTTTTGGTCCAATATTTTTTCTTACTAAACTTTTAATTTCAAGTTTGGCGTATATTTATGATTTGTGAGAGAAATAATTCTGGTTTTCACTACGAACATATATGAATTATTTCAATAATTTTCTCTCCATTAAATCCAATTTAATATATCATTTCGAACGAAATGATTTTGATTTGAAATATAAGAGGGTTTTATAATTATATTTATTTTTTTAAGTGTTTTAATTTCTCTAATCGAGTATCCTAATTTGTGTTTTGCTAATAGCTCAGATCTCAAGAATTCAAGTTTTTAAAAACAAAAACTAGAATTCTTAAATATACCGACAATGAACAGCTATCTACTATGATACGATCGCAAAATAGATACCATTGAAACAATGGGAGGAAATGACAGCAAATTTTAAAATTGGCGCGCTGTTTAGTTTCGATTTGAGTTGTGAAATTACATTGACGTCCCCTTTGAAATTGGGGGCGCCACCGTCGGCTCAAAGAGACTTGAAGTCTTCACATCCTCTCATTGCATTGAAAAGTAGGGCACTTCACACAAATAGAAAAGACAGAAATAATGTAGATCTAGAAACAAAGAAGAGGCAACTCATATAATCAGAGACGAGTGATACAAAATAAAGGTATACGAGAAAATTAAAGTGTTCAAAATAAATGTCAAGAAATAATAATGATGATTGTAACAAGATATTCAAAATTATATTTGAAGTGTTTCAGTAAAATCGAACATTTCTTGAAATAGAAATATTATTCGTCGTTTGAAAAATTCAAATTAATATCCATTGCTTTCCTTCTTTACCATAATACAACAAATTATATTGGCAGAGAAGCGTTACCTTAGTTCTTCATCCAATTTATAGCTCCATACCATCTTGATTTTGCCATAATATTTGCATTTCTTCTTCTTTCCGCTATATCGTATTCTTCTGCACCGTTACATTCTTTGTATCATAATATCTTTTAGATTGTTTCTGCGATTACAAAGCGATTGGTATTTCTTTCAGTTTTCTTTTTCTTTTTTTGTAATCATCAACTTTTATCGTGGCATTTGATACGGGCCCTAGACAATGTATTCGTTGCTTAGCGATGCAAATTGAATGATTACTACCATCGATATCATCTTTTCATGCCAATATTTACATATTGCCTGAGTTCATGTTCGAAAAAGGACACTGAACAGAAAAAAAAAACAAAAGACACAAAACAAATAAAGAATATGCGAAGAAGACCAGGTATGAATTTACAATACCAGCATGCATATTTACAGTCTTTTTTCATCGTAATTTTGTTCGATTCACACAAATTGTAACATCGCTTAGGGTACTTTCAAATGATCGTGTTTACATTTTCAATCGCTTTCTAACCAAGAATTGAGGAGCAAGAAATAACGAACGATGAAAAATGCGAGATAAATTAGAAAATTGGTCCATTTTCCCCACGGTAAAAAAAGATGCCATTTGCGTACGTCTGTATCATATTGTCAAATCTACCAGAATGAATTGATTCGACGCATGCAAACCTCGGAAAGGTTTCTCTAGTCATGTATTATTTTTATTTTTATGCAATGTGAAATGATTTATGGATTTAGTCTGTACAAATGAGGTGGCGTAACCAATTTAAAAAGGGAAAAAAGTGGAATGAAAAAAAGGAACCATTGGCATGTTGCCCAATTTTTTGGCTCCGTGAAAATGCTGCGATTACAGTAATTGATGGAATCCAATGTTAATTTTTTTTATGGTATGCCGAAGCTTTATTGATTAAAACTGTAATCCACCAAAATATTATGTTTTTTTTTTTTTTTTTTTTTAGGAAAACAAAATTGCCAACTGCACATTTCAAAAGTTCGAAAAAAACATCACAAAAAAGATTGGTTTGATGTGTTGATAGAGAGAAAAAAACCTACATGTGTATCAACGTAGCATTGGACAGATGACACGTTAGTCAGATAATTGAAGAGGATTTTTTTCCTTGGCAATGTTGGGTCAACAGTTGTTATTATTATTTGACAAACAATCCAAGAAGGACGAGTGGTTTTCCACTTGAGTTGAACGTCATACAATTAAGCCGCTGAACGAGGAAACACCATGACAGCACGAGCTGATACTAAATTTCTGTTGTGACATACTCATTTCAACATTTTTACTGCCTTGTACACGGAAACAGATGGTCGCATACAAGTTAACGCAATTTACAATTTATAACTACTTGTTTTTTTAGTAATTTGATTATTTACTTTTTAATATTGAAAAAAAGTGTATACCGTACTGCTTTTAATGCTTCTCTAGTAAAATACAGAAAGCAATTTTTAAAAAACACATAAATATTCGTTCATCCATAAAGAAAAAACTTTATGCTTTTGAGATTTTTTTCGAGACCGAACTTGTGTTAAAAAATATCCAGAACAAAGCGGGAACGCTTATTTGTGGGCGTTTTGTGAAAGTATAAACTTCCCTGAACACAACTCAAAATGGATTTGATTCAATATCAAAAGGACTTTTTTTTATTCATCTACAAAAACTTTTCCTGGATATCAATCTGAAAAGTGGCAGGCAAAAAAGTCACCAGTGTGGGTGTCATAGTATAATACATTAACGCTTCAAATGGAATTTACGTAATGCATTATTCAGTGTAATTGTGTAACTATGGTGAATCTCAAGAAGAATGGCAAACTTTTTTTTACATTCGTTTAGCTTCTCTAACATGAATATATGAATGAAATGTTGAAAGGTACATGTATGTGAACATTCTCACAGTACTTGAAGCAAAAAAGTTTTTATTTTGGTTCGGTTAGAACGTTTTATTCATTATTTAACAAAAAAAACGACCCTAAAAACTATTCAATTGCTTTGAAATACAAATAATTGAAGTTGGTCGAGAGTCGAGAGTATGAGATCAAATGTCAATGTTAACGATGCGACATCTTTTTGAATCAACCTTATCTCTAAATTGGATCAATCTCTGTCGCTGATGCCATATGAAAACATTTTGATTTTAAAATGAGAATTAGCTTACCGTATCTGAAGGTTTGTTGGTAAAACAGATATCTGATTAGTTTTGATAGTTTTTGAATTGAATGCACGTAAACATATAGGTACTTTCGTCGATGTTAATTATAATCAACCACACTGCATTTTTACACATTTAATGAAGTGGCAATTTTTCTGTTAATTTTTGATGAATTCGTGGTTGTGTGATATTCAACTGGAATGCAAAATTGTTCGACCTTAAAATCAACCATTTATTTGTAAAGCAATCGGGTTTTAGTATTCGTTCATCACAAAAATGGCGTTGCAGAAAGGTTTCCGATAAAAATTGCGATTGTTCGTCGAAAATTGGAATTGCAGAAACGTATTACATTATCCATTATAAATGATGCAGCATGTATACTAAATGAGTTTACTTCTCAGCCCAACAAACACTAACGAACTGTTATAGACCATCGTATTTATGCTATCTCATTTTGTTTTTCATGGCTAAAATTAAGTTTCAAACTACTTTGGAGCAACTATAATATTTTTATGAATTTATTGGTGAAACTTTTGTAACTGTAGCGTAATGGGAATGGTTATGTGAGTAAAACACTAAAACGATACCATCGAGCTGTAATACTAATGTAAATACGAGCAGAGAATGGGCGGAGGGTGAGCCATATAGATAGAGAGAGAAAGAGAGAGAGAGAGAAATTGAAAAGCAGTAGACTCTGCAGCAATTTTGAATGAAATAGGAAAATGCATGTACAATGAGAAAACGTGAGAAGAAATTACAATAGGTAACCATTTTTGGTAGTTGAAGCAGAAAGAGAATGAAAAAAAAGCCAAAAAAGGACAAGTGAGACATTCTACATCCATATTCCAATCTGATAATATTTCCGCTCTCGTTAGAATATTCCGGTATATGTATAAATGTGAACAGTTGTAGTTGTTGCTTGAGTGACTTCAATCTCACCATACATAACGATTGATGCTGAAGTGAAAAATGCTAAACATTTGCATTTTTTGTTAGAAATGCGCTCTCATCTGGAAATAATGACGCAAGGCAAAATTGAGATGCAGAATAAAATGGTTGGTCTTCTCAAAATAGCTGGATGCAAGTGTAGTCATACGATGTTGTTAATTTTATGATAATAACCATGTGGAATGTAGTCACTTCAAGGTAATTTGAAAAATAAACATGCTGAAAGAGTTGATTTTTTTTATCGTCCTATTTAAATTTATTCATTCTTGGCTTATTTTTCAAGTTGAAATATATGGTAATTCAAATGAAATGGAGCATTGAAACGACCATTATACGAAACGGACGACTCATTTTTGCACAGATATATCCATGCCATGAACATCAAACATCTAGCGTATATGTCATCATGCGTCTGTACAACATTGACGTTCTGTTGCTTGCGTATACTACAGCTTAAAAGCACCTAGACAGCATCAATGTCAACTCGCCGCAAGCAGATCCATGCAGCCAAATAAATGTAAAGCGGATATAAAATGAATCTCTGATCCAAACTATTAACTCTTTTCATTCGTCCTTTGTGCAGTTTTTTTTAAAAAGCTTGCTCCGCCTGCTGCATTCACATGTTTACATAAAATTGGCAAATAAAAGCAGCTTTAAAATGTGAAACGTAATCTGCCCAATAACATATTGCAGCCTGTATAAAAGCCAATTCAGTCTATATCAATAGAGTAAATTTAAAAGCTTTCCAATATAAAGTTTGTGCGGTTTACGGTGGTGAGTCAATTAACTACATTCTTAATAAAGTTATCCTTTTCCAATG
>NW_022201981.1:0-2109 GCF_009176525.2 Contarinia nasturtii | reverse complement strand
GGCGTTGACACTTGTTTCACTTCAATCTGACTTTTTCTCATGTTTTCCCCACGTTCAACATATGCACTCGTTTCAAAAATGTTCCGTTGAAACTATGATGAAACTAATGGCACATTCTGTGTGAATAATTGTCGGTAAGTAATAATAAATAAATTCATGTATTCTTTATTTCTAATATACAATGGAATGCGTTTATTTTTTAACATGTGTTATTATGTGCAATTATATGAAATCGGACATAAATCGCTATTTGTACTCATGAATTCGCTTTTACCAATAATAGTACCATGGTGTGACTCATCGTCGATGAGTCATCGATTGAGGTGGGCATATGTTTGTGAAAATATTTTAAATTCAAGTTGAATATTGATCTAAACTATTCTTAAAATTTGTATTTAATTCCAATTTTCCCATTTTATCGAATTCCATCGTCTCATTTCGATGAAGTTCAAATTGGTGTCACCGTTTGTGGTCGTCCATTTAGTAGCCAAGAAGACATCGTCACGCGTATAAATTATTATTTTTCGTGCTCCGGACAACTTAGCACGTTCTTCATTCATCATTGCCAAATTCAAAACTACACCATCGTACCGTGGTATGAATTTGATTTTGTTCAATTTCAGTGATCGACGAATGAATGGCATAATGTCATCAATTCCACCACGACGAATGTAAAGGCGTTCGAGTTTTGTCAGGCCATTTGCCAAAATCTCCATATCCTCAGCACTCCCACACCCACACATAATTAATATTCTCAGATTGGTCAATTGAGCTAAACTCTTGTCAAAATAAACAACGCACAAGAACTCGAGACCTTTAAGTGAGATAAATGAAGTGATTTCCTCTTCATGAGCGATACTGATGTAAATGTAAAGTCGCTTATAGAAGCCTCGTTCATGGAGTCGAATTAATAGTTCCAAAGAAGTTTCAAACGTGTGCTTCCTATATGAGGATGTCCACTTATAATTGTCAAATTTTGTGACTTGCAAAATATCCAATTTTGCATTGGAATCTAATAATACGTCACCATTCTGCCACAACATTATTGAGGTAGTTGAAAATATCTGTACATTTTGATTGCGTACGAAAAATTTACGTAGCTCTTTAAATTGATAGGAATCACTGGTACTCAATTCTAGAAGTTCAAGCTTGGGATATTCTTGTAATAACCAGTTGAATTTACCATTTCTTCGGTTACCGGTATCCCAATCGACAACACGAATTTCTCTCAAATTCTTACAATGTTTCAATATCAAATCATAAAAGTCACCATTCATCGAACATTCTCGATGCTGTACAATTTCCAGTTGGGGCAACAATTGTTTAAAATGCTTAACTCGTTTGCTATTAATACGTTGCCACCTAAGATAAATGTGGTTAGTTGACTCAAATTCACTGATGTGCGATTTAATATATTTGAGTGGACCAAGGTCACAATAACAATGTGAAATGTATGGCATGAACTTAATGAAACCAGATGATTGAGTGAGTTTATTAAAAACACCATCTTTGTCAAAATATCTCATGTAAATTCCATCTTTTTCGCAGAATTTCTCAGCCGATGAATAATTTTGTTTGAAATATTCGCCGGCCACTTTGTTCATTCGCTTGCAAGTTTGACCGAATGAATGCAAGTCTTTCACGTTCAAATATTCAAATATTTCGTCCAAACAATCGATGTTCAATTTAAATATTTCTGACGACTCCGAATCCAATGGAGCGACAATAGTTGCATGACCCAATGGACCGTCAACACTAGCGTGACTTTGTTTATTACCCATATGTGATGTCAATTCACTAGATAATGAACAAATAAAATATCATGGTTAATATTTCCAAAGAACAAGCACTTTTCGAATATATTTACCTGAGAGAAATATCACGAATCAATTTTTCTACGATTGAAAAGGTTTCAATGGCAATTTAAATGAACGCAATTTTTTTATAAGCAAAGAAACACGACACAATCTTGTGAACTGCCCCGATTTTTTAACATCGCAATTTATTGACAATAAAAAAAATATACAGTGAATGACAGGACCAAGGGGCGTTGACACTTGTTTCACTTCAATCTGACTTTTTCTCATGTTTTCCCCACGTTCAACATAT
>NW_022201980.1:34398-38924 GCF_009176525.2 Contarinia nasturtii | reverse complement strand
GCGCCGATTCGCACGACAACGGAAGCACGTGTGACCGTGAAGCCCATTCCTTTGACAACAGAAGCGTTAATCACCGAAGCACCTGTCACCGTAAAACCTATCGCTACGACTGCGTCAGTACCTATCACTGTAGCGCCGATTCTGACGACAACGGAAACACCTGTCACCGTGAGACCGATTTCTACAACAACAGAACCCATTGAACCGGTTCTTCCAATCACTCCAGTAACTGACACACCTACTGCAACTACAACGGTTGCTAATCACCCAGAAAAATTGAATACCACCCTTCCTTCAGTAAAAACGAAACGCAAAACAACTACTGAAGATATAAACATCACATCAACCCCTGTTCCCCTTGTGACGACTACAAAGAGTCCGAAACATTCAAGTTCAATTGAAAAGCCAGCCGATTCAGGTCCATCGATATTTGATCAAGAAGACCTGGGCCCAACGAAAGCAACCGATTTACGAAACGGCACGCTTGAAACGACTACAGAAGGATTTATAATCCCTGAAGCTAAAGAAGGCGCCAACATTTTCATATGTAAAAAGTGAGTGATTTTGATGAATTTTAACTTTTTTTGTGGTTTTAAATAATTCTTTTTTATATTTAGCATTACCCAAACGATAGACATTGCAATGCGATGCGATAGAAACGATGACTGTGAAGACGGCACCGATGAACAAAACTGTTCTTGTCGTGATATATTGAAAGTGAGGAGTAAAAATGAGTGAAAATTGTTTATATTTTATCATTAATCAATTCGAATCGTTCATTTTCAGAATGATTATGCTCATTTGATTTGCAACCAGCATGTCGATTGTTTGGATCTCTCCGACGAAAAAGGTTGTTCTTTGTGCAAGAAAGATGAATTCGAATGTCGAAAATCAAAACAGTGCATTCCGAAAGATCAGCAGTGTGACGGACACGAGGATTGTAAATTTGGCGAAGACGAGCAGGAATGCAGTAAGTGATCATTTGAATGTTTCAAATATATTCGAATTTTTACATTTTTTATTCTTCTTTCCAGTTGCTTTGACCGATGGTAAAGTGGTCTTAATGGATGCCGAATTGAAACCAGCCTTAAGACATGAGGGAGTTTTATGTGAAAATGCGAATGGCAGATGGTCGGTGCGATGCGTCCGACGAATGGAACCTCAGAAAAACTCTGAATTGGCTGGCGAAACGTGTACACTTCTAGGTTTTAGCGGATATGTTTCGCACAATGTCATCATGGTCAATAAAGACGGTGACTTTAAACCAAAGCCGAGAGATCACAATCACCGAGTTAACTTTATGCGGTAAATTTATTTGGAATAAATTTCATTTTTTGTTGCATTTCTTGAAAATTGTTGGTTTTTTCAGGCAAACAGTTTTTGATCGTCATTCAATGCCTCGATTCATGTTCAAAAGAAGCTTAGACATCAATAAATTTTTGCATGCGTCACAAGACGATGATGATCTTAACATGTCCGATATTATTGTTGGGGCACCGCGTGAATGCTTTGCGTTATCGATCCAATGTGTTCCACATATGGTGATGCCAATTATAAATCCAACCCCAGGCGAGCTCTTACCAAGTGATAACAAAACATCACCACCAACATCAACAATTACACCTGTGACAACACCGAAACCAACGGAACCACAACAATCGAAACCAATTGAACCGGTCATACAACCCGAAAAAGTGCCAAATATTATTGTTCCGATTCCGGCAAATGATACACAAGAGGACATAATCGTTGACAACTTCAGTGCACCATGGATTGCAAGTATTTTCATTGATGGCGATTTATCAAGCATTGGCGTTTTACTGGATCGGTATTGGGTGTTGAGCGAGAAAACAGTCATCGATTCGGTCAAGTATGGAATTTCTATTTGAAAAACCGTGAAATTTTCTAAAAGAAATGAAAAATGTCCAAAACAATTGTATTTTTCGCCGTTTTTATTTTCTTTCATCATTTTTTTCTCTTTTTTTTCTCTTTTTTTTCAATTATAGTTTGGACCAACATGTAATCAATGTTATTTTAGGACATTCGAAGAGTCCACCCAACGTTCTAACGCTAACCGAGCAGATAATTCGTGTCGATTGTGTTCGCGCCTTGCACAATTCTACTTCCGCAATTTTATTGCATTTAGCCAATTCACCGAAATTTGATCGATACACGTTGCCAACGTTTTTATCGCCACGGTAATTATCATCCTGAAAATGTTGAGAGAGAGAAAAAAAAATCAATATTTTATCGTGACATTTTCTTTGAATTTAGCATCGATAAAAATGATGAGGATTGTGCTGCCATTACGCATGGGCCGACTGGAGGTTTTGTCAGTATTCCAATCGTACGAAATGAGACCGATTGTCCAGATGAACAAAGCAATTGCTACCAAACCGAAGAACTGATTGAAAATATAAAATGCGATGGATTTGGTATGTGTCTTCATTACTTTTTTCATGCTGTGAAGAGACACTCATTTCAATCAAATTCAATCCATTTCAGATGCATCCAAATACGGATTAGTTGTTTGTCGATCAGAACAAAACAACACATATTATCCGATTTCAATTTTCTCACACGATGACGGCTTATGCACCTTTAATAATTTGACACAAATTCAGCCACTGGAATATAGTTACCGAAGCATAGAATCGATTTTGAGTAAGAATACTTTCTCTTTCAAAGGAAATTTCAAAAAAAAGGCTTAAAATACAACCAAAGTTAATAACTATTGATTCTCAGATTGGCCATTGTGTTCGTATAAAAAAGAGATGCCAGCCTGCTCAGGCCACCGTTGCCCATTGGGCGAATGCATTAGCAATGAAAGAGTTTGTGACAAAACGCCCGACTGCGTAGACGGCAGCGATGAACACGAAGAATTGTGCCGGAAAAAGAAGAAATGTACACCACAAGAACTGCAATGTGGCGACGGCACCTGCGTGTCCAAAACAAAGTTTTGCGATCGAGTGGCAGACTGTAAAGATCTTAGTGATGAACCAAAGGGATGCACTTGTTTCCAATATTTCGAGTGAGTTCAACAAGACAAATCCATTTTTTTTTCAAGACATTCATTGACAACTCGTACATTGATAGATTAACAGATCCACGGAAAATTTGTAATGGAATTCCCGACTGCCATGATAAGTCGGATGAGAACCTGAATTGCCCATGTCGACGAGAGAGTTTCCGATGCGGAGAGTAAGTTTGCAACTAATTTCGATTTTGAAACGAAGAAAAAATTATTTTGATTTTCTCTCTCCAAACAGTTCCGGCATGTGTGTTCCGCCTCAGTTTGTCTGTGATGGACAATCCGACTGTCCCAGTGGCGAAGACGAGCAATCTTGTCATGGCGTTGAAGAAGGATATGAAAACAGGTGAGCAAAGCGTGAAGTAGCATCAAATTGAAGGGCATTTGATTTTTGTTCTCTCTTTTTTCAGCGGATATTACCGTGTTATTGAACGATCGGCTGGCGAATGGCAGACAAAATGCTTATGGAAAGCGCATCCAAATCCTCCATCAAAAGTGGAACTTAAACATATATGCAATGAATTGGGTTTCGTAAACGCAACAAATATTCAGTATCATCTTTTGGACACTGCAAAAGAGGACACACCGAAATATCCACAGAAATCCACCAAAGTTATTTGGAAAAATGTATTTTCCGTTGTTCAGTTGAACGACAAATTTCGTTTGACAAAAGTTAATCACGGCCCAAAAACCATTCAACACGTTCATTGGGACGATAACGACAAATCGAATTGTTATCAGCTTGAAATTAGCTGTGCTTAAGACATCTGACTTTCTTTCTCTTTTAAAATGAATAAATCTATTGCTTTTTTACCTTTTTTCGTGCATAAATTCGGTTGTTTTGATTAATAAGGGGAAACTCTGCTTTCCGAGAATGTGGTGGACGGTAAGTGATCGGATCTATTCATGAAACAAACATGATTTCATTTGGTGGTTTCTCCCGACGAATTTCATAAGTTGCACCGTAAATCTCAATGACAAAACATCAAATTTAATGCTGCAAATATGTGACTTTGATACAACGTATCCAAATTATCTAAAGATTAAGCTAGAAAGAAGCATTTTATAGTGCTTCTGGTTCTTCTAAATTGTAAACAAAAAGTTAATACATTTGCTTGAGATATTGTTTCTTTAATTTAATTAATTTTTTTAAAAAATCGGTCAAAATTCTTGTACAGACTTAATTATGGTGTTGTTTTCATGTTCACTTGGAGAATTTATAAGTCATCTTTATTATTCCTTTTTGAAATGGCAATTTTTCGGTCGGTGAATTTCTTCGAATTATCGGCGAAATGCATTTCGATGTCCTCTAGCGAACGATTTTCGGTTTCTGGCAAGATTTTATACATTAGCACCAGACCAACGGCAATAACGATGGAATTAAACAACGCGACTCCGCTCAGTGAAAATGTCGTCTCCAAATTGTAATAAGTTTTGGTTGAAATGAAGCTAAAAATTGACGTGTTGATAAAATTATAAATGAGAAGAAACAGAA
>NW_022201980.1:0-29398 GCF_009176525.2 Contarinia nasturtii | reverse complement strand
AGTGGATCTATGTGTGAAATTATTTCCATTATTTTCTAATTTCTTCAAACAGCTCGATCAAAAATATTTATTTATTCACCTGTTATTATTGCAGATAAGATTGAACCCAACGGTTGAACTATATAGTTAATGCTACCTGTTGAAATAAAACAATTATTAAGATCTTGTAATAATGTAATGATTGGTATTCATTTTTGATTCTAATTAAATTGCAAGTAAATTGTGGATAATTGTGAGAGGTGAACAAGTTATCTTGACTTCCATTAGAAATGAACATATCAACTTGGTATAAATCAGTGAACAGTCATATATTTCTTTGTAGTTTTGCATTCTGAAAAGAATTTCATGCAATTCCACAGTTATATTAACATAAAAATAAAAATAAAACTAACAACCAAATCTATTCATATGTTCTGTCATCGCAAAGCATTGAAACCGTTGACCTACCTAACCAGCTGACTTGTGATGCGGTAAGCGATAGAGTTTCATTCTGATTAAATTCGTTTTGAATTCCGGTCAAAGCTGGAATTAGTATTCCAGGAAAGGCCAAACATAATCCAATATCAAATATTAGCGTATTTTTCACGGTTGTTGCGACGAACTGAAAATTGAAAAATGAACAAAAATTAAATGGTTGTTTTAATTTCATTATTTATTTACAATTAGTTTGAAAAAATCATGTTCATTGAATGGTTTTGAACATAGCTTCTGACCACTGGTCCGAGGGGTCTAATTACATCCCCTGGAGAATGGATGTGGAAAATGACCCCTTTTACAAATTGAGAAAAATAATCTTTCGATTTGCTGCGAAAAAAGTGAAGAGCAAAAACGAAAAAGATCGAGATTTGCATAGAAGCTGAAAATTACCACTTAACAATTTTGAATTTTTTTAAAATTACACCTTAGAATGCGTCCGTCAGAAGCTATGGCTTTGAATAAATATGAAAAAATCACCAAGTACCTGTGATAGAAATCGACGATATTTATAGTTGTGTTTGCCATCCTGATGTTCGTAAAATTCCATTGTCGAAATCGTCCAACAGTGGTTTGTTTCTCGGCTTTCTCACGATTAAAAAAAAAAAAATAGAAGCGCGTGTTTAAAATGTTTAAATTACATCGAGAAGATTAGGCTCAACATATAATAAAAAAATTATATGCATTGTAAAATTTATCACAACACAATGGTGATGCCTTATCAATATAACGCACCAATATTTCTCAATCTAACAACAAATGGGAGAATGAAGCTAAACAATTTTGACTGCGGTGCTCTTCACACCCATCGACAAACCCACTTTACAGAGCTACAAGTAATCGCTATTTTGGTTTATGACAGTCTGCTAATCTGTACGTTTTACAATTAAATTTAATTCCAAAGTCTTTAAAGCCAATCATGATTCTATCAAGACAATTAATGAAAACGAATACAAACATATAGATAATTCATTTTTGGAGTATGATGAATTGAACATTACGGAATGTATTTGGCTAATTCAATTTTTTTTCTCAATTTTTCATG
Organism: Contarinia nasturtii; assembly: GCF_009176525.2. NCBI lineage: Eukaryota > Metazoa > Arthropoda > Insecta > Diptera > Cecidomyiidae > Contarinia > Contarinia nasturtii. Next base: position 27,879 of record NW_022201980.1, on the reverse strand, counting down.
CTTCAAAGCCGAAAAGTATGCAAGCCATGTTCAGCATATAAATCGGATATAAATTAATTCATTCAAGAAAAAAATGAAAATGGAGCTAACTTCATTACAATCACAGAATCGACCAATGCCCGCCAAGTTGCACAGTTTCAGTACAATCAAATGTGTGCATACCATTAAAAAGGACGGCAATTATTGCGAGGAAAATATTTCATACGTAAAAAAGATTCGATCTGTATACAAAAATAAAAAGGTATCTATTGGAAGAGTGTTTGATTCAGCCCATTGAGATTGATTCAGACGTGCAATGGGAAAATTTTGTGTTGACTCGAACCAAATATTTTTTTATTTATTTTTGTTGCAAATATCTGACGCCATGTTTTATTTCCAAACTGTATACAATAAGTGTGAAAGAGAAAGCATTAAATTAATCGCGCCAATTTAAGATCTGTCAAAGTATGCACCATAAAACATTGAATCTCATCTGCCTTCTTTTTTAGATCACCAGGTCAAAATCTCGGAAATGAATGCCAAATCAGGTGAAAAATGGCACGGTAAAGCCTCACAATGTATTCAAAAGATGCCAACATCGAAATCAACAAGAACCACAAATATGACTGATCTCGATGACGTATGTCTCCAGACAATTTTCGGTCACTTGAATATCGGCGATATGTTGAATGTCTCCAACTCAAACAAACGTTTACGTGTGTCTGGTGCTCCAGTCTTTGCTCGCCGATTTGGCAATAAAACAGTCACTCTTATGGATATTTATCCGAAATCACCTGAAATATATATTCATCGAAAAAACACTGTCAATGTGAGCGGATTGAAGGCGTGCTTGCAGTTTTTACGCTGTTTCAACCATGCCATTACCAAATTGACGCTGTCATTCGCCCATTCAACCGTTCAACATCATTCGATTGTTGATCAATACATCTATGATTATTGCATCGCATCTTTGGTGGAACTTACCGTTTTTGACCGGTCATCAAATCTATTTGAACATTTGAAGGTGCCATTTTCAGGTGAGATAAAGTTATTCAATAAAGCCATTCAAAAATATTGATTTTACTTTTCTTCTGCAGCCATGCACACACTTTGTCTCGATGAGTGCCGTTTGAGTAAAAAATTCAAACAATTCAAAAAATGGTTTCCACGGTTGTGTCACCTCGAGCTGTTCTGTAATCATCTCGATCCCACTTGCATCGAGGTATCATTCCCTTCTTTGACGTATCTGGCCACTGAAATCAATAATGGCAATCAAAAAACCGATATCAACAAAGAAAATGTTGAAAAAGCATTGCGTTTGAATCCGCAACTTCGCAGCTTGAACATTCGCGTTGCTTCGGATGAAAAGCTTTCGTTCAGCGATTTCATTAAGATTTTTCACAAAAATCCACGCATCACAAAACTTCAAACAAAATGGTATTGTGATCGAACGCTCTACAATAATCCAGTGGTGCCACATGAAATTGCAGCTGCTTTGCCATCGCTCAAGGAACTACATCTCAATGGGTTTATATTCACAGACGAAGAACCAATCATACTATTCGATAGTGTCAAGTCGTTGAAAAAGTTTTCATTCCCACTTTCGCGTAATACACAATACACGTGGCTATGTGAAGAATTGGATTTTTCATGGGAGGTGTCTAGAAATAAAGATCATCTTGTCACGTTGAAGCGTTAATGACAAATTATTTTTAACAATTTAAAATGTACGACTAAGCATTTAAAACACTTAGACAATTGTATTACAAATACCAAATAATAAAACATTTTATAAACCAAACAAACCGTATTTGACTATATTTCATCCATAATATCTTCACAAGATGCAATTGCACATTATTTATTTCTTTGAAGAAATATTAAAATTATTTTTTTAGTTCAAAATTCTTCTAAGGCATTCCACTTCACCGGAATTTGTACCACTACAAACGTTTTTTTAAATGCATGGTTCCAATAATACCCGTGTGCAAAAAATCACTTACAATCAGTGTAAGTGGTTGGTTTTCATACAAATTTTCAAATCATCACAGTCACAGCTATTTTGGGACGTTGGTCTGAATGCAAAGTTGACTTTAATAAAACATAAAATAAAATGTCTTACATCCATAAGATGAACTTTTCCGCACTGTGATCCACAACATGGATTAATTACATATCTTTTACTCAAATTTGAATTCACGAGAAAACTGAATCTGACATTAGTTTTGTGATACAAATAATTTTCGACACACTCTTCATAATAAAATTACTAAAAATGGGCATTTTTGTATGGAATCAATGCCTATATGATATCTTAACGACGTGAAACTTTGCAGAGGTTATTTTTTCACAATAAAATAACATTCTGAGAGATTGAAATAATTTCAATACAATTTAGGGATACCTTCCATACAAAATTTTCATTTTCGACCAAAAATCGAAAATTTTGTATGGGTTTAACTATATTTTTGACTAAAATTTCTTTAAACTTGGTGAGATTATTTATATTGATGAGAAAATAATATTCACAACTTTTCAGGTGCCACGCGGAGAAGTCAGCTTGCGAACGTAAGCCTCTTTATTTACACACGGGACACGTGTAGATAAATATTCAAATTATGTAATTAAAATGATGATGATGATTTGTGTACTGTGTCACTTTGCTATAAATTAAGAGATCTGACGCAATTAAGTTCAGTCGGTAAATCGAGTTGGTTCCAATACATTTTACATATTTACAAAAACGTATTAAAAAAATGAAAGTGTTCATTTGCTTGGGAATTATAGCAATTGCTATAGTAAGTTAAAAATCACTTGATATCCGCTACAATCTTTCAAACAAAATTTACTTTTATTTTAAAATTATTATTTTACCAAGCATGAATCAGTCAAATAATGGTTGTAATTATTTTCTTTAAAAAAGCTGCTCTCAAAATTGATTTGCAAAAAAGTCGACTGAATGTAATGCATTCGTGTTCTTGAAAAAAAAATTAATTTTTTTCTGCTTTGTTTAATTTGAAATAGATTTCAGCCGTGAGTATGGGGGCCTCAAGCAGTAAAAAAGCTTCATGTAAAAAATCGATTTTTAATTTTAAAATAAGACATTAATTTCAGTATTCAGTAGATGTATGACTCAAGAAAACAGGCGGCTTAGAAATATCACGTGACGAAATGTCTGTCTTTTTTCCTTGTTGCTTGCATACAGTTCAACGTGATTACGTAAAAAGTTTTATCTTAATTTTATTAAATATTCTACGTGTAATCGTCAGCTGGTATTTCTATTGCGCATGTTTTACGCATTGCTGGATGCCAATTTTACATTTATATTTATTTAGGACATTATAATTGTTGTTCTCAGGTTGCTGTTCGAATCCATTAGAGTTATTGCCATCCCTTATGGTATCTGTGAGTGAAAGACTCCGTTCGATAGAGACACCGGCTCCAGATATAAACATTTGTGAGGCTGCAACCGAAATTGATGGCGCTAATTGGATAAAACAGTATGTAAAATAAATCTTTCAAAAAGTTCTGTATAAACAATGCAATTGATTTTAGCTGCACTGGAAAAATCGTCGATTACATTGAAATGGTTAATCGAGTTAAGAATAGTCAAACAAATTATTTGTCAGATCCGTGAGTATTTTCAACTGTTCGATTTTGCACGAAAAAGAATTAAATAATAATATTCTCTTAAATAATTCTGCAATAGAGCACTGGAAGGAATAATAAAAAGAGCAACGGCGACATTCAAAAACTTTGACGAAATTCATAATGGCAAACCTCAAAATGGTTGCAAAACTAATCGATTCACTTAGTAAGTTTTTTTTAACTAATTTTTTGAAATAAAATTTGATAATAAACTCCGTCTTAATTAGCGTCTACAAAGTCAATATCATGGAAAATGGAGAACAATTAAGGAAACTTTACAAAAACAAGTATGAAATGTGCCATATCTTTATCTTCCTTAAGTCATTTTTTAAATCAAATTTTTATGTTATTCAGAGAAACTAACGCGGCTACGAAAGAAATGATTGAGAAGGTTGCCATCGACATGCATGTAAATTTGTGCAAAATGAAAGCTGTGATAAATTCACGTTGTGCTTCTTGAATGCAAACTTTTGTACACACACACACTCGCACATACATCTTTGAAAAATACTAAATCGTGCTCCCATTCAAAATATAAGTTGCAGTGGTTTGGTAATTTTCAAAGAGTGTGTACATATTTAAATCTTCTTTGAAAATGTACCTCGAAAATTATGAAAATAAAAAAACAATGTTTTTTTAAATCAACGAAATGCCTTTTTTAATGAACTCTGTGTTAATTTTTCGACCGATTCCAATACTTTACCTTACACACTAGGTGTGTGCGGAAAAGTAATAAATCATTCTTAATTAATCGCTTTTCTCGTTATTTAAATTGTGATTCTGATCAATTTTATATCTAAATAGATTTTCATGTTTGAAATTCATTGAATTTAATGACGACCACCTTCACTTCGAACCACTGGAATTGCCAACATCAACGAAGCAAATTAGTTTGCGTCATTTTGCATAGTGCCAATTTATTGCGCACACTAACGGCACACAAGTCACAAGCCTGCAATCATTGGAACAACACGTGTATCATACTGACGAAGGAATTGATCACGATTTGTACACAAATAAATTCAATAATTCAAAGGTAAGAGCTTTAAATTTTTATAATCATTGCCTCAAATTTTCTCGAGATAAAGAGAATTTGAGGAATTAATATCAATTGAAATAGGAAAATAGTTAGAATTATTTGTTGGTGTAGAGGCCTAGTAGCGCAGCATTGCAAGATAAAGTGAAGGTTATGTAATGTTTTTGTGCAATTCATTCCTTATGAAACATAGTGATTCAGTTGATTTTCTTCTTCTTTGCATTTATCCAATCAAAATTAATTCAGATCTTGTGCACAACATTTCTGCTCCGATCAATTTTCGTTCTGGAAAATTCGATGACGTCATTTGCATACTGCACGAGCCACGTTCGATTAGTTTCAGTACATTCCGCCAGATCGGAGGAAGTATTTTACTTTTATCGTGACAATTACGGTGTCACATATTTCTGACATTAAATTTCTGTTCAAAAGAATAACATAAATTCAGAACGAGATACATTTTTTTATTAAGAACTTTATACATTTCAAACTGCAAAGTATTTGAATTGGATTGTCTTTTGTTTTATTCTCTTTGCTCAGTTACCAGAAAAAAGTCACAATGAAACCATTCCCAAGCAAAGGTACATTAGATGGAAGGGTTAAGCGTAGATACAAGCGCAAACAAAGCACTCGAAAGGTCGAAATCAAGGAAGAAGTTATCATAAAAGAGGAGCCAATAGACGGCGGTGAATTGATTCATTATTCGCCTCCACCATCACCGATTGCTGCGACTCAACGCACGATCAAATCGGAGAGCGAGAGCGACAGTGAGGTGTGTAGCAAATACGATCTTGATTATGCAAAGAAAGAAATCAAGAGTGAAGACGAAGAATGTACGAAGAAAAGTTGCTGCTCATCGTCATCAGGTGATGATTTAAATCAACGCAAAGGCGATGATCGAAATGATGGAAATCGATTGCATCCAGAACGAAACGCTTTGAATGGCGAAGGACAGAGTGGATGTAATTCCAAGGGAAAGAAACGAAGAGGAGCAAAGAAGGAAAATACATCGAAAGATGCAAAGAAATCAGCTGTAAAGAAGGAGAAGAAACACAAATGTCACGTGTGTGATTATACTGCATCGTGGAAAATCAGTCTCATCAAACATATCCGAATTCACCGGCGAAAAGCCTTTCGTATGCGAAATATGTGCAAAGGCTTCTTCAGAGAAAAGTAATTTAAATCGACACATGAAAGTTCATGCCACCGAATTTCCATTCCATTGTCAAAAGTGTCGCCGAGGATTCAAACAAGAAAGCGAAAAGATCGAACACGAAAAGCAATGCCAACATCGACAATACCAATGTATTGTATGCAAATACACCACTGATCAATTGTCAAGTCTCAAGAAACACATGCTAATCCATAGTAGCGAGAAGCCTTTCCAATGCCGCGTTTGTTCAAAAGCATTTAAACGAAAATATCATTTTTGCCAACATTTACGCATTCACACCAAACAACTACCGTTTGCCTGCTCAAAATGTGGACACCGATTTGCTGTCGAAATCGACAAACAATCGCATGAGGATCGATGCAAGTGTCGACCAGTGACCGGTTCGCGCATATTTCTATGCTTGCCTAAATACGCTAGGTAGCATAGATATGCCAAGCATAGCCGCAAACGCAACCGACGCATCGCCGTTCACTCTATATGAACAATACACATGTTCGTTTATGCAGACGACCGTGCGCATACAATATAGCTCGAATCGAATGGCGACGGGTGCGTTGCGGCTTGCGTCTCCGCTATGCTTAGCATAGCTATCAGGCATAGAAATATGCGCGAACCGGTCACTGGTGTCGACGATACGAATGCCATATTTGCCCATATAAATGTTTCAAGAAAAGTCATTTGAAATACCACATGCAATTGAAGCACACCGGCGAAAAACAATTTCAATGCAAAATGTGTGACAAGAAGTTTGCTTTGAAAAGTTACCTTAAGAAACATTTGACGATTCATGCCAAACCGCGTCCAATGCGTTGCACCAAATGTTGTTGTCGATTTGCAAACGGAGACGACAAGAATGCACATGAAAAGCATTGCAATCGACGCCACTATGAATGTTACATCTGCAAAATTTTGATGCAACGTCCAATGAATTTAAAAAGCCACATGCGTAACCATCATACCGGTGAGAAACCGTTTCCATGCAAATGGTGCGATGCCCGATTCTCTCTTCAATGCAATGCTAATCGTCACATAAAGAATTTTCATCGTCAAAACAAGTGAAGATCGGCCCTAATCCGATCACTACATTCCACACCAATGGATTAAAACAACAGATATTCATCGTTTGTTCAACATCTTCTCATTTAAAGTACTTTCTCTATTCAATAAAATAAATTGACAGATCATTTCCAAATCACTATTATCATCAACTGAATTGAATCAAAAATGTCATAAATTCAAATAAAATGCATTGAATAAACCCATCCAAAGTTTTCTTCATTTGCATCTTTTTCACTCCTCATTCTTTGTCTCCATTCAAAACGTTAAAATAAAAGGTAAAAACTTCAATTCAATAAAAGTTCCTCATTGCTTATTTCAAACAATGATTAAAGACTCGAAAATCGTTGGTTTAATCTGAAATTCACTGAATTTAAGCACTGTTGGTTCGTTAAAGTACCAACACACACATTGCTGTTGTTGCCATTATCCTCGTTGACACAAATTGAACTTATTCATTGAGAGCACTGCGCAATAAAAGCATAGCAGACAGAAACAGACGGCCATTGGACATAGTAACACATAATTGCACTCGTTTCGCGCCCAAAAATATTGAATAATTTAAAGGTGAATTTTAACCATTATTTTCGAGTGAGAATTAGACATAATGGAATCAGTTCCAATCCAAACAAGTAAATTAACAATTTTCTTTGAGAATTTTTCAATAAAATCATTTTGATCGCTCATTCTCAATTTTTAGAATAATATTAATTATTCTATTTTTTGGCATTTACATATGAATTCATAGTTAATCGAACCAATTTTGGATTGAAAATATCTGTTTTGTCCGGTAGATAATAGATTTTCTCGATTTCAATACAGTTTGGTGTTTCTTGGAATTTGCTAGTTTTCTCCAGAACATTCTTGTTCACAAAAATGTGACATTTTACTTCTTTGAAACACACGAATGTTAAAATTAAGATTTCATAACTTTTCTTACAGTTTTTTGCAAAGGTAGTCATGGTCTCCAATTCAGATCCGGGTGAAGGTACCTCGGATGGTAGACACAAGCGCAAGCGAAAGCCAAAGGGACGGAGACGGCACATATATGGTTCAATTCTCGCCACCAACATCACCAATCGAAACAAGTGGCACAATCAAATCAGAGAGCGAGACCGACGACGAACTGTATTTGAAAAGCGAACCGGATTGTGTGAAAACAGAAATTAAAAGCAACAAAGACGAATGTTCGATGAAGAAATGTGACGCTGCACAGGGCGGACACTTAAATGATAATTCCAGCAATCATAACGACGGTATAGATGTAGCCAATGCAGGAGGAAATGTAAACGACAACGATGAACAGCGTGGAAAAAAGAAAAGTGGAAAGAACAAAAACGCCAACCATAAAGCGTCAATCGATCCAGCTAAAGCAAAAGAACAAAAGAAACACAAATGTCATATGTGTGATTATGCAGCTTCATTCAATTCGCAACTCAAAAAATCCTTCAGTGACCAAGCCAGTCATTGCAATTGAGAAGCCACCGCTGCGACTATCATCATACTGTCGACAAGCCATCTCCATGCACATGATGCAACACCCAGCTGAAATCTCATTCATGAAATCACTGTTGCATCCATTTTGAATAAAAAAAAATTCTACAATACTTAAAATAAAAAAAGATACATTTTTAATCCGATCCATTTATTTCGTTCAAAGGTTTGAATCATATAAAAAGTTTGAATTAATTCTTGTTTCGATGGAACAAAGTGGTACTCATACTATTCCTGTAGTTTCGTTATGTAAGCATATTATCCCGAGCGAATATTCGGAACGTTCTCAATGTTTGCAGTTTTTGCAAGTTCGCGAAAGTATCGCTTGTAATCTAATCCCAACATATACGGTTTTTTCAGATGGAATTCGGCATTGGCATTAATTTGTTTTTGAAGATCTTGTCGCATTTTAGTCTGTGATGGAAATTGCTTTTCACCAGAGATGAACTTCAACGCAAATCGAGCCTGTATTTGAAGCAATTATATTAAACTGTGTCTCTTCATTCACATAACGGGTAGTATTCACCTGTAAATCGTACATGGGATTGTGTGCTACAGTTATCGGTAGTCCTATGAATGCCATGGTATTGTGTTCAATATTCAAGATTTCTTTGAATAATGGTTCCACGTAAAAGTCATGAGCACAAATGCCCACATTTTCATCCAAAAATGGATATGAATATTTATAACCTGGAAATGAAAACGAAATTCATCATTTCATTCGATTTCGATTTTTCTTTTAACCATAAAGTGGAACACAACAACCTGTAGCAAAAATAACCACTGTGAAGTTTTTTTTCGTCCCATCCGAAAATTCGGCACCGTTTTTTGTGAAACGTTTCACATCTCCTTTGTGAGTGATACCGTTGTCACCTTTACTGAAAATTCCACGTGCTTTATCTATAAATATATTATTTGGATGAGTAACTTCGCCTTTCGGTAGAATTCGAAATGTTTGGCATAAATGGTTTTCTCAATTACGAGTCAATTTAGTACGCCTTAGCACAAAAGATCTTCTAGTTGAACGCAATTGATGCCGAATAAAATCGCCTGAATCCGACCAGAGGATCGTTATTGTGGAACGATTCAAATGTTTCAGGCTTCGAACGATCGATTACTTTTAACTACAGATCCCGAGCAAAACAAATAAAAAAACTATGAAAAGATCTCAAACCTAATGCTTTTTGTGCCAAAGAACTTTTTTCCGATGGAATATGATAGCTATGCGTTACACGCTTAGCAATGCCACGAATTTGATGTACTATATCTGTTCCGCTCGTACCGCCGCCGATAACTAAATAACATAATTTGAAATTCCATAAATCAAGGAGCTTTATGAACAAAAGAAACTAGATCATACCTAAAACCTTCTCTCCTATTTGAATCCAATAAAAATACAGATTAAAAAACAAACAATAAAAAAAAATTCGTGGATGTCATACCTTCGAATTTGTCAGGTGTTCGATAATCATGACTGTGCATTAATATTTTCCCTTTGAATTCGCCCGGAATATTGGGATAGAGTGGAGAAGAACAGAATCCAGTGCAAACAAAAACCGCATCAAACGTTTCCATGATTGTGTAATTAGTTTGCATGTCATTGACGAAGATTTGCCATTTATCTCCGTCAATTGATTGAACATGCACAACCAAATGATGGTATTTTATGTGGTCTTTTAATCCAAATTCATCGGCATAAGAGTCCAAGTACTGCCATACTACATCATGCGTAGGAAACATTTCAGTGCCTTCTGGAAAGTGGTGGCCAGGAAATTCCATATTTTTATATGGAGTGTTCGTTCTATTTTAAATTATCACATCAATATTATTTCAAGTTTGGCATTTGTCAAGTGTGTATTTAGAGCAATTGAATACCTAAGATCAGAATACATCGGAGAGTGTATACCTTCTCCTATCTGGTCTGTGTAATACCATATCCCACCAAGCGCTTCGCCTTTTTCAAAGATAACTACGTTGTGACCTTGTTCAATAGCATTCTTTGCACTAGCCAGTCCAGATGCCCCAGCTCCAATTATAGCAATATTCAGAATCCTTTTATCAGTCGTAGGAAGGGTATCGTTGGCACTTGTGCTTAGCAATCCACAGAGAAATGCCAAAAGCATCCATTTTATTTTTTCTATACCCATCAATTTTTCTTTATGCTACTCAAAAGATGATTGAATCAAGATGAATTTTTTCTCTTTAAGACTAATTTTTGAGAAAACTAAATTTTTTTGATTCGATTTTATCCGAAAATCGGAGAAATTTTAAAAGAAAATCAACTTTGAAGAGCGAAAAATTTACTTGTTCAATTTAAGAAAAATTCTCAATGAGTGGAGAACTAAAATAAGACAATGGTTAGTAGTCATTTTTGTAGAAAACAATCGAATATCATCATATTTTCTACTATTTTCTGAGACAAAAACCAATATTCATTGTTTACTTAACACTATTTGGTGTGTCACTTTACCAAAAAAAAAATACTGAAAAAATAAGCACGTGTAAGAAACACGTCATTCATAATTTCTCCTTAAAAAATTCCATTCGGCGATATAATAAACACCAGCGTTCGAAACCGGTACGATATTTTAATTTCAAAATGATTTTGAGCAAAATAGAGAAAGCGGGAAAGGGTAAAAAAATAGTTTGAATGCCGTTTTCACTATATGCAAAGAATTGCGATTCACTTGCGAGTTCTATCTTACTATTTTCATGTCGTTCGACTTGCTCAGTTTTGTTGAGAGGAAAAAATTGTCTTGGTTTGGGGTTTAATCGCTGATTCAATGTGCTTACTGTTTATATTTGTTTAATTACAATATTTTTTGTGAATGAATATTCATGGCAATCCACATGTTCAAATGAAGCATCTTTTGACTTATTCAAACTTGAATAAGTTTGAAACAACAAGAGCTTGAAAAATGTTTTTTTTTCTTTTTATTTAAAAAACACGTGTAACCTGATATTTGCTTTGTAATACAGTGCCGTCAGAAAGTTTGGGACCAAGCAAATATTTTTCATTCAAATCGATAATTTTTTGAAGAAATATTTTTGCTTGGTCTCAAACTCGCTGACGGCACTGTATTTGTTTGTAACTAACGACAAGTAATGTTTTATATTCGCGTAGCTTATTTTCAATCAATTTAAATTATAACAAACGAATATACAAAATAATGGCCTTGAGAAAGAACATATTTTGCCTTATTACACGTAACCAGAGGTTCAGCTTTTTGGGCATTTCTTTGAGATGATAGTTTTTCGTTCCACCAATCATTTTAATGTCTCTATTTCTTTTCTGAAATGCATGCCGTCAATGATGTATTTGTAGTTACGAAAACCTGGCTCCTTTTGGCTTTTAATTGCGTCTGTGAATAAGTCTGCTATAAGATCTGGTATATTTTCAATTTCTGCCGCTGTTGCAAGCTGTGCGTAATATTCCTTGTGACGAAGTGCCAACACATGGGGTTTTTCTTTATTACCGTCCCTTATATTAACGGCATTTTCATTTCTTAGATCAAGTAACATCTGATTTGTTGTTGGTAATTTTTTCGCTCCTGTGATGAATTTCAATGCAAAACGTGCCTGTTTTCACCCGGTACGACTAAAGCATATATCTGTCCCTTTAGCTACAAATCGCCACCTGGCGGTCAGATATGTTATATATGTGTCATGTATCCATAACATTGCTTTGACAGCTAAGCGTGCTAAAAATAATCAGTGTAAATAAAAACTTGTTGATTATATTTTTAATTGTATAAAACCAAATGTTTTTTTTGTGTTGCTATTGTGGAGAAAAAATAAAAGCTAATTTGTTTAATTTAAAAAGGCATGAAAAATTACATGCAAAAAGTGTTCAGAGAGTGAAGTGTGCTTCTGAAAAATGTCAACAAACATTTGCGGCAAAGAGCTCTTATTTCACGCATTGGTCTATAAAACATAAAAATGAAGTTATGCCTAATGGCTTTTTCCGTTGTGTTAATGACACTAAACATAAACACAACGAATCGAATGTTTTCGATAAATTTCGACGCCACATAGCTATCCACATAGCTATGGACACGTATGAACTATGTGGTTAAACTACAGTGGTTTGGCTAGTCGGTAAATCGTACATTTTAGAGTACATTCTTATATGCTCTCACAGAAATCGCATGAAACTAAACATAAACACTTAATAGAGTTATTTTTTTTTCATCGGCCTGACAATAAATTGCATTGCAGCGCCAAAGAAGTTCGTGAAAAAGTGAGTCTGCTGTCAAATGTCAATATTTTATCGAACCTTTCTATGGAATTACTTAGTACCAAAAAGTGGCGCCACTGTACATTTCATAGAAGGGTTCGATAATAAATTGACGTTTGACAGTAGACTCACTTCATATGAAGGAAAATCACCAACTCCTTTACATAATGTGTCCAGAACGCAAATTAATCTTGCCGATGACATTTCGCTGCAATCGAAACAATTGTGTCAACAAACGTTTAGAAAATATAAAATAGTAAAATAATATAAATTGATAATTGCATCGATCATAATAATAATATTGAAATTTATTAATAATTTTTGTAAAAGAGTCAAGTTAAGTAATGTGTTGAATGTGCCGAAATGTACGCACATCGAACTGTTCGCTTCATGAAAGATGAAAATGTGGGAAATTTTATACAAAATTTGCTTGAAAGTGACGAAAACAATGAAATTGGCATTGTCAAGGTAAGTAAAATTGAAAAATTGAATAAAAAACATCATCAAACATGTACTTTATGTGCGATGAGTGTGATTTCGAAGTACGGTCGCAAGTGCAAAACTCGGTCGCACGTGCAAAATTCCGTCGTAAATTAGATTCTTGCAAATTTTTGTATTGTGTTCATTTATTATTATTTTCCATTGTGTATCCATTGTAAAGGTCGTTCCTGAATATGAAGTGAAGACAAAGAGTTTGGGTATTTTTTATGAAATTCCATCGGCGCATCGCCAATACGTTGAGAAAATCGGAACGAATGATGCTTGTGTATTTGAAATGTCTTTTGTGAACGTGTACCCGAAAAACGTGCACGATTTCATCTTAGAATCCAAATTTATCGGAATCCCCAGAGGCTCAGCTACAATCGAAGATGGCGCTTGGATAGATCTTCAAAAACGCAGCCAAAAGAAATGCCGTGCCTCCAATAAACAGCCGGTCTACGCAATTAACATTCGCGACACATTGTTCCATGAGGATGAACCTTGGAATTTCAACAATTTTGGCCCTTCACATTCAATAATCCATGGACAGAAGCAAAATCTTATGAATGGAATACAAAATTCATATATCAACATAGCTTGGCCGCTGGTTCAGCACAAAACTCTTCATGTAATTTTCTGAGCGCTCGTTTTGGTTTTGATCGATGTGGTAATGGTGGCGGTGGCGGTGGCGGTAGTGAAACGGAACTGTTCGAAGTTGACGAAACTTTTGTTAGATTAGATAGACACCAGCCGGTATTTTGGACGCTTGGGGTTTTTTCGAAGCGAATTTTCTTCCAAGATAAGGAGCAGCCCGGCGGTCATATTTCATGTCACCTATGTGTGTTCTCAATTACCTGTTGCATAAATTATTCTATCAAATTTTTGATGTGATTTATCTTTAAATACAATTTTATTAGGCGCTTTGATGTAGTCTACTTCACCCTTGATGACGATAGGATGGAAGCCTGCCGCACACATTTTACGTGCCTTGCCTAAACATTGATGAACATTTTATGAATTCGTACGAACGAGTCAATGAAGATCTTACCCATTAATTGTTTAAAATATGAAACTTCCGGCACGGACTTTTGGGAGCTTTGTGTTATTTTGTTGCCAACTTCGTGAAGTTCATTTGCGATATCGGTTTCACTGATATAATTACAAATAAATGAGTAAAATAATCGTAAAACTATTATTAATTTTATCTTACCTCGGTCCCGTTCCAATAACAAGAATGTTTTCACCTTCAACAGGATAGCGAATTAAACATTAACAGATATTTTTCAAGATGATCGAACCTACCTTTATACAATTGTGGTTTACGGTAATCGTGACTATGCATTATTTTCCCATTGAATTCTTTTTCACCACGAATATATGCATAATATGGAGACGAATAAGAACTACTGCATACAAAAACCGCATCAAAAATATTGGTTTCGGTTTGATTTTTGGGTAGATCTCTGACTGTTATGCTCCATTTGCCATCTCCAATTGAAACAACTTTCTCCACTAAATGTTCCAATTTCATGTGTTCCGTTATATTAAATTTTCTGGCATAAGAGTCTAAATATCTCCATACGTCTGTATGTGATGGATATGACCTTGTATTTCTCGGAAATTCGATTTCGGGAAATTCCATGGTTTGATACGGCGTATTTGTTCTGTTTGAAACCAAAGTCAGTACGTTAAGTGTGAATTGTTCACGATCTTTATAAGATAGTTAAAACTAATTTTGAATACCTAAGTGTGTAATATAGTACATCGCCGAATGAATATCAACGCCGTATTTATCTTTTCCGATTTTATCCATGTACTTCCATGTTCCCCCAAACCTATCACTTTTATCGTAGATCACGACTTTGTGACGTTGTTGGAGAATATTCTTTGCGCTAGCAAGTCCAGCCGCGCCGGCTCCAATAACAGCGATATTCAAAGTCTCACTCGAAGTAGAGGTATCACCGGCATTTAAACCCAACAATTCACAGCCAAACACCAAAAGTACACAACAAGTTACTCTTGACATCATTTTAGTGCTTAAAAAAATAAATTCCAACGCGATTGAGTTCGATTTTTTTTTCTTTATTGAAATGTAATTCGATGAATATTTTAATCTATTCAATGCGAAATGTGTTTGTTATGAAGTTGAAAATATATAATAAACTATTTTTGAAACAAACCGGTAAAATAAATAATGATCCACTGCAACAATATACCAATTACTGAATTTTAGTGCGATTTTACACGATATTTATATGTACTCAAATGTGAAGAAAAAGAAAAAATTCTTCTAGCATATGCATATTCATAATTCCAAGACATTTTTTTATGTTATTTTGATGTTTATTGAACATTTACTTTACATCAACAAAAGAAATGATAATTTAAAAAACAGCTTCTGTTTTGTAACAATTTACGTCAGGAGAAAAATAACTTTGTAAAATTGTTGTAAAATTCTGAATGAATTTTTTAAAAATTGCTTCCGGTATTCTATTTTTTAATTTCGAGAATGGAAATATGACGAAGCGACACTTCAACTAATGCGAACAACTACTTCAGTAATTATCTCTTCCTCGAATATTGCTAATCAGTTTTGGATTTATTTGTTTTTCTGCATAATTTGCGTACTAAATAGATAATAAAACCAATAATGGCAATCAAAATAGTTGCAATTGTAAGGTAGATATCAAATGAATAATAGATAAACGCAGGTAAATTGGTTGAATGTGATTTCAGCAAAGGAGCACCATTTGTCGCCGATACATATTCTACCCACCAAACGGCCGTTTCAACTGGATTCTTGGGTCGATTTCGATATGAATAAGATACTTTTTTTGCATTTTGCAAAGTTTCCAATGATAATGCATTAGAGATTGCGATTTTGATAGTTGATTCTGTTATATCTTCATACGGAACGATGAAACCGATACCACGTGCTTTTGCTGCGGCTGCATTTCGAAATTGATCGCCGTACATTGGAGTCAAAACCATTGGAACACCACAATAAACTGATTCGCTACTTCCCATCAATCCACCATGGCTATAAAATACAATTGTTAAGTTCTTTTCATATAGAATTTGTGTTGAAATGAAAATTATTGTACCTCAGAAAAACGCGCACATTTGGATGACCTAAAATGATGCACATTTTTGATCAATTTTTAAATATTTTTTCTTTTAAAATATATGAATGATATGAATAATAATATACAGAGTTTGCTTACATAGAATATCTCTTTGGGGCAACCATTTTCGAATGAATACATTTTCTGGTTGATCTTGAATGGTGTCATTTTCGAATTTCCATAGAAACTTTTGTTTGAAAGAAGCGAAAGCTTTCAAGAGACTCTTTCGTTTTGCGTCTGGTAACGTTGATCCACGTATCATAGAACCCCAGCTTACGTAGATCACACCATCTTTGGCCGAGTCTAAGAAAGTTTTCAATTCTGTATCTAGAGGCTTTTCTTCTTTGATATGAATGCCACCCAATTCAATGACGGTTGGTGCGTTCGGCGTTGAGCCAGTGTACGAATAATGACTGTTTACAAACATCAAACTGGTCTCCTTAACAAGCTCTGTGACGGACGGAACATTGTCATTTTTCATGTATTTCTGAATTATTTCATCTGTTGCTGGCGTCGTGATGTAGCTATAAGGGCGGAATAGTTTTGTAAAATGAGAATAGTATGAAAAATTATCGTCTATTGTCCAGAAATAAACAGAGCATAGAATCGCACTGCTTCACAAGCTCAGAAGTATACTTGTCAAGAGACGCTCCTGCGCTCCTAATTTATATTATACAAACGATAATAATCACACTAACATATAGCTAGGAGCGACGCCAAGCATGCATGCTCTGAATAAATGAAAAAGTTCAAAAAATGTCACTTATATGTGAACGATACAGCGCGATACAGTAAGAGTTCAATTAACCAGAGCAACTTTTTTATTCATTTATTTTTGTAGAAAAACCAAATAAAATACCTACTGATACATAAGTTTCAATACATTGACGGTAATCCAGTTGCTGAGGCGTTTAATAAAATTCATTTTGTCTGTATAACCCATGAAGATCGTAGGAATATATGATGGAGTTGATGGATTCCCCAAGCGATCATAATGCCATGGCATAAGTACACAACTACTTAGGCCAATAACAGGTGCTTTCAATTTCCAGGCAACAGCCATCATGCAATCATTATTGAACTGTTCCAATAAAACAACGTCGAACACTTGATTCGATTTCAAAATATTCTGCACAGCAGTTGAATTGAATGCAACTTCACAAGCATCAATTCCAAGTTGTTGCAAATTAAAGAAATCCATGAAATGTTGGGACCACGAACGATTTTCAAACATCTGAAAATGTAATAAGTTTAAAATTTGGAGATGAAATTTTACACATATGATCATCGCATTTAGTAAAGGCAGTTAATGTTCAAAACGTTTTATATTTTACTTTTTTAAACGACGCCATTAGACGGGACCAAAAAAGTTTTTCATTGAAGTATCTCATTCGATATCATACAGATGGCTTCCATGCAAAAATCAAGTTATTTGTATCGCAAAATTTATATCAGATTCGGTTTTTTCGAACCGAAAAAAAACCAAAAAACAAATCGTGCATACACGTGGATGACACATATATGAGATTGGAGACTTTTTTATGCGAGTCTCGCTAATCAGCGCCATCATACCTGACATCCTTCACAAATGCACATATTTATTATTTATTTTTATTTTAAGTAATATATTTTTCCTTTATAATAATAATATATTTTTTAAATTTGATTTTATTTGAATTTTTGAACAAAACTATATTTTTTTTTTATGATGAAAATGATGAAATATTATTTTTCTCCAACGTCTCCAACCAAATTTACGTAATGTATTTTACGTATTCATGTTTTTGACAAGTCATTTGTCAATTTAGATTTATGACATTTGATTGATATTGAAACAGGACGTTCCAAATTGACAAATGACTTGCCAAAAACATGAATACGTAAAATACATTACGTCAAAAATGTCACAATCTCTCCCATCTCTCCAAGCCAACAGATGGCATTAATGTAAACCATTCGCAATGTGTCTCTTCTTAGAGCCATCTACTTGCGTGCATATTAACTTTTGCTCAGAATTTTTTTTGGTCTTGACAACAAATGCACGTTTTCATTATTGATTATGATTTTAATTACCTTTAAATCAACCGCATTAGTAAGTAAAGTCGTGTTTGTCAATAATAAATCTTTGTAGTTTTCAGGTGCATCGTTGTCTGGAAAATGGCTTAAAACTGTAACTTCATGGCCGGCTTCAGCAAGTGCGCGTAAAATTGGATGAAAAAACCGAAAATGACTTTCACCCGGATGTGGAAAAATGCCAAGAATTCTCAAAGAATTTGACGTCGAAATTGCCAACACCAACACCAACACTATTTGCACCTTCATCTTTACCAATTATATGCAAACTTTGATTTTTGATTTGTATTTTTCTCTGGTCAAATTTGGAATGTTCAACCACAATTAGAAATTTAGAATTTTGAAATACCAACCGCTGTGATACATCAACTTATTCACCTTTCTATTTATTCAGACAAAAATAAACTGAACTTTAAATTGATTCGACAGTTGCTGTTTCTCACGTTGGTTATCAAAGTTATACATGTTATCAGTAGTTAAGCAAGTTAAATAGATAAGCCAGTGTTTTCAACGAAATATCACTAAATTGGGTTTTTTCTTATCATCTTTTGGAATTCGACAATGTAACATTGCCCGAATTATTTTCTAGTAGAGAAAAGAAAGATGAGTGTATGAGTGACTTCAAACGAGCAATTTTCGAACGAAAATATCTAAAAAACAATTATGTTTCATTATGATACTCGACTTAATAGTCCGATGCACGAAGTGTTGAATGATACACATATCAAATAAATGGTAAAATGCAGAAAGAGAGAACTATATGGAAATTTAATTTATCAGAAGAACATCCAGTGGTATTTTTTCGGTATTGCTGCCGGTATTTATTACCAGTGTTTCGAGTAGATTAAAAATCTTGAGATTTTTTAGATAGATTTCTAGATAGATCAAATCTAAATCTGATCTTAGATCAATAAAAAAAGGTATAATAAATCTAATCTATCTGGATCTGGATACAAAAATCTGTATCTAACGAGAGATATCTAAGATTTACAAGCTTAACACCCAAAAGCATTCTTTTCTGATTCGGGTCGAATATGACGTTAGTTTTAAGATGCAATCAATTTTTCACAGGATTTCATACAAAAATTTACAAAAAAAAAATATTTTTGTATAGGAGCCATGCCTTGTGGTAGCGTAATGACATGAAACTTTACACAGGTTGTTATTTCCACAAGAAAATTACATTCTGAGAGTTTAAAGAAATTTCAATGCATATTAAGGATACCTCCCATACAAAATTTCAGTGATGAGCACATTAGCTGGCTAATTTGCCATCACTGTGTACACCGGCTAACGAATGCGTAAGCCAGCACTAACACACGTCAGGAGAATTGGACGTTTTCACACGCATACTATCATACACAGTCACACAGACAGTGTAGACAGTTAGCTGGCTAACGATTGGTGTACACCAAATGTTGGTATACACCGAGGCTAAGACAACGCTGGCTAACGCAAAACCATCACTGCAAAATTTTCGGTTATGAGCCATATTTTTGATTGAAAATTCTTTTAAATTATTACAAATATGTCAATGGTATTTGAATCTTTCTCTTTTAGAAATTGCTTGTTCAACCTGTTGCACATCGCTTTCACATCAAGTACTACTACTACTAAAAACAATTTAAAAAAATCCAGAGAAACAAATTTCAAAGTTCAAGGCATGTAACATCAATCTGAACAATCAATCGATTATCGCTATCACACACATATTCGTCATGTACAGACTGCCTTACGAGCCAATTGGCATACATATAAAACTGCGCTTTAAGTAGACTTGCTGACGCCGTCACATGCTTCAAAAAAATGTTTCATTGCTTTTTGCGTAAAACTTGCATCGTATGCGTAATAAATACTATGCACTATTTGCTTCTTTAATCAATATTAAACAAATATTCGTGCACCAATGGTTGTGAGTGTGCGTTGTTTGCATATTTGTCGTAGTTACATAATTCTTTTGTTATATTTATCAATGATCGCGTGAATATTCAGATAACGATTTTTTTTTATTTGTTCAAGTTCGTTGTCCAGCTGGTATTAGAGAATACTATTGTTCACGGTTTCATCATATGGATGCAATCTGTGATTTTAGATTGAAAATCGTTTAATCGAAATTTCGTCGCCAGACTATGGGTACAAATACCGTTTTGAATTAAATGACCCGTATGGGTCAAGAATGTTTTAATTGATCGATGCTGACACATAAATTGATTAATCCGCCGCCTAAGCGTTAACGAAAAGCAATCACAATTTTTATATCAATTATCACATGTCCATTTTGGACAGTGAACTGTCAAATGTTTTAATAAAAAATATTGATAATAATTTAGAAAAAGAGTCAACGAACACACATTTAATTTTGTAAATACTGGAGCCAGCCGGAGATAAGACGTGATAATAAATTCTATCAAATAAATAACCAGTGATGGGCACATTAGCTGGCTAATTTGCTACAAATGTATACACTGAGTTGTATGTCACTCATAAATGTCAGTGAGAATCGTACATAGTCACACAGATAGCTGGCTAAGCCAAGGCTAAGACAATGCTGGCTAACGAGAAACCATCACTGTAAATAACCTTTGTCCAAAATCACTCAATCAACAATAACTTGACCTTTTTATGATCGTTTGAATAGAGAACATAAATTCATAAAATGAATTTACAACCACATTTACATTTTTGCACAGACCACAGTCAGTTCAATAATATAAAAAAGTACGAACCAATACAGGCAACTGCAAGTCTGTGAGCAACGAATCAGCAAAAAAATACGTTACTTATTCTGTTATACGTTCGTTATGGCTGCACACACATAATCCAATCTATTTCGTTCGTTGAGAACGAGTGTTTTGTTATTTATCTGTTTCACTTGTTCCGCTTTTAAACAAAACCCCATTATTTTACAATAAAGCTTGATGAAACCTGCCTATAAAAAATGCATAACTGCTTGCTGATAATGCGCTGATTAAACGAAATACCTGCTGATTGTATGAAAAACAAAAAAAATATTGCAAAATATAAGTATGAAATGTTTATCCGAATTACGGAGCAAAAAGACAGCATTGTAAAAACGTCAATCGTTACAAATCATTTGAGTACATCGGTGGAATTTTTTCCTGCTTTGAACCGTGTGCGAGAATTATATCAGTGGAATAAAAAAGAAAGATGAAAAAAAGGAAATATAATGTATTCCAATCGTTCTCGTGCTTATAGTGATTTAAAAGTGCAAAAATCAAACGAAAACATATTTTGCCATATGAGATTTTATTATTATTCAATTTTTTTTTATTTGTTTCCTATTCTTATTTAGTTAACAGCAACAACTGTTAAAAATCTACTGTTATTTGATATTGATAATCATTTTTTACAACGTTTGTTTTCAACTCTTCGTTTAAAAAATGTTTTTTCCGTTTTTGTAATGCTCCAATCAATAGGATTGTGCGCTGCATTTCCTGCGATTGTTATAGCTGCCTTGAAAAAAGACACACAAAATGCATGTTTTCATTAGGTAGTATTGCTTTTATTTGTGAACCGATTGGATCAATTTTATCTGCCTTTTTATCGGGTGAGTTTTGAAATTCCATAGTTGAATAGCAAAAGTGACTCATAAGAGCCAAAAGCGGCACTTTTTGAGAAAAATACGATTTTTTCCGACTTTTTTCAATTAACAGACCCATTAGGTCGGAAGCGGTCTATGATTCTTGTGAATATTCCAATCGCGATCGCATGGCTGTTGATGTACAATTCAAGCAGTGTGATTGAAATTTTTATCGGAACGTGTTTAATGACTTGGAGTTGATTCGTTCTTTTCTTTCGATTCAATTTGAATTCTCAGTTATCGTTTCAATCATGAATATTTTTCAACATTTGAAAACATATTGATTTCTTTTACTAGGCCTAATGGAAAGTCCGATAATAACATATGTTGGTGAGATTTGGGTAGTATTTAGCTCGAATACCTTCAAACCCAATTGAAATCAAAACTAATTCAATTGAATTTCGAATTCATTTTATTATGCAAAAGAAATCATTTTGTGAAAAAGTTAATCTTCGACAAATTGTGATCCACTCATTCCTACTTTGCCTTACTCACCACTCGTTACCATTTTCAATTGTTTTTTTGTTTGTATTTGTGTTACAAACGGTTGCATCGTTATTTTTGGGCGTTACGCGGTTGTTTAAATTGACAAAGATTCTTACGTTTTATTCAAACCATGTCTCGAATGAGAACTAACTTAAAACATCATACTTTGCAAGCCTTGGCGATTAGTTGCATTAGTTTGTATGTACCAATTTTAACCATTATTGCGCTATGTTTCGTGAGTATTTTCGAACCAAAAAAGAAGATTTTTGAACTAAAATGCATCTTAATATGTAATTATAAGATTCCCGAAAGTCCAGCCTGGCTCCAAAGAATCGAACAGCTGACGCCGAATCTTCGCTCGCCTGGCTCCGTGGCTGGGTCCAAAAAGAAACGGTGCATCAAGAGCTACTTGAACTACAGCGTTATAGTGAACAATCAAAGTCGTGTAGTGCGTGCATCAAATTGGATCAAAAATGTACACATCATCCGACATTTATGGACAAATTGAAGGAATTAAAGCGTAAAAAAACCCTCAAGCCATTCTTCATTGGTAATTTAAATTTTTAATCAATAAAAAAAGATCAAATGAACATTTATAAATGATTTTAAAATTTAAAGTGATGTCGTTGTTTTTCATCGCGGAATTCACCGGTATAACTGGTATGTCCCCATTCATGCAGCAAATCTTCAAAGCACACTTCAATTTAAATGAGACGAAGTTGGAATACTATTGGAAATTCTATTGCAGATCAAGCAGCAGCTATGCAAGGCTTTGTGAACAACCTAGCGAATATTGCATTTTTGTGTTTGATTCGATTCACCGGTGAGTTTTGCGTAAATTCAAAAATTGGATTCGTTTTGATGGTGATTCAATTTTTAGGCAAGCGAAAATTATACATGCCAATGTTGATCATTGTATTTTTATGTTCGGCAACCGTCTCAATATATGGCTTTGTATTTTTCCCAAGCGGCTATAATTCGTTTCATAATGAAGAAGTCGTTTTACAAGCGGATTCAAATTTCCGATACATTCCATTTTTTTGCATTTTTTTCTGCAGTTACTGCGGCGTGAATTCGCTTCCATGGCAAATGTTATCCGAAGTTTATCCTTTCAAGTAAGTTATTCAATCTTTATTGCATTTATTTTAATTTCTTAATTTTCTCTACTAAAAACTGACAATTCCTTTTTTTAGAGCTCGAGAAGCAGCAGCCGGTTTGTCAGCAACGCTTGATTATTTGATCACTTTTATAAGCACAAAAACATATTATGATCTGGAAATATCATTGTCAATACAAGGAATATCGCTGCTTTATTGCGTTATTGCCGCATTCGGAGTCGTATTGATGTACAAAATTATGCCAGAAACTGAAAATCGAACGCTCGACGACATTGAATTTCATTTTTGCGACAATTCAAAAAAATTAACCGATCGAAAAATTGCAAAAATTGCATGTTTACCTCGAAACTCGGAAATTGGAGTGGAGAATGGGCTCGAAAATACACAAAACGGCTGTGATAATCGGAGTTTCGTTAAAGATGCTTAAATGCGCTTTAAAATTGTATTTTTAAATGTAGACAATTGTTCGTTTTTCGAAGTGTACAAATAGAGTATTTCGAGGTATTTGTGTATTTTCTTGCTCAATTTTGACGTTTAGACATCGACAAAGAGAGTGTAATTTCATTTTTTTAGAGAAAAAAGCTTGAATCATTCGTCACAAAAACATTGGTGTTTTATTTTGATGCGATGACTGTTTATGACCTTTTTTGCGACTCTGAAAACGGACAAAACAAAATCAAAGAGATCTTTTGCACTTCAACTGTCTCTCTCCCTCTCCAGAACTGATATGCCTCTTGTCCAGAACCTATTGTGATTGCATTTGAAAATACATCCCAATCGTAACCAGAACAACATCTTCGACTATCGTGAATGAAAAGAAGAAAAAAAAACTTTGCACAATGACGGAGTAGTGAGAGGAAAAAAATCAACATACGACAACAAATGGAATGACGTGAATTTTTTTTGTGCATCATTCAATATGTAAATTATCTGGTTTATTGAAAGAAAACAATCAGAATTCTACGAATTAATAATTAATAATAATTCAATTAAAGCAAAGCGCAACTAGTTCAATACATTGTGATTGACAGTGGATATTTTCCATTCAAATAATGATCACGATGCTCGTGTTTATAATTGACACATTCTTATCATGTTCTACTTGAAAAACAATCAATTACCAAAGACCGTCTAAATCAATTAGAAAATTCAATTACAATGTGCTGAATTGACTCGAAACATTTCCTCAAAGAAGTGTGTAAAAATTGTGATAACGTCCATAGTTTCCAAATTTATGATTTTATTTCTATCTCGTTGAATGTGGCCCTTATCGATGTGAATGGATCATTTAGAATAAAACAACAACACTTTTTGTGATTTTATTTTTTATAATATTTGTTTAAAAAAAACAGTAAAGTAAATAAATTGTTTTTTTTTATGAATTTTTGGCAGGTGAATGAACGTAGGATTTTTTTTTGTTTGTTTCCGTCTATAAATGAGCGTTAGACTACACAAATATAAATTAAATAATAATGTCTGTCATCGGTTCATTTGGGTGTGATAAGCGTAAAAAAAGTCTTTTGGGTTATCGTTAAATTGTGAATGCCGCGCTCAAGTCAATCGTATATGATGCAAATTGATTACCAACATTGTCAGTGTATACGCTTCAGCTGTGGACAACAGATGTGTTGATACTTCGAATTGAAACTCATTTTCTTCGCAAATAGATCGTTTTTACGTTTACACCCGCAATTTTAGATCGTTCTCGCATTTATGAATTAACGCCTAATTACAAGAAGTTTGAAGAGTAATTTTTTTTTTAAATATCAAGTGCCGTGAGTAAATTATTCTTCGGTCTGTTTGCAACAATGACATTTGAAACGGGTTTGAAACAACCACAAGATGACATATATCGAACGAGACGCATTCTCGCACAGGTATGAATAAGCGTTTGCACACTTTTAAAAGAATTTTCAAAGAAACGTCGTAAAAAGGCTGAATTTTATTGCTTTCCTCAACAAAGTTTGTGTTGTGTTTTTAAAGTGAAAGTGGCCTATTTTTTATTGTTCGATCAGTTGTAGTGGAAATGTACTGCGATAGATAAACATGCAAAGGATTAAAGATTGCATGATGCATGTATTCGTTCCGTGATGTCATGCATGATTCAAAATCAAGAATGATCTCACACAAAACGTTTTGTTGACTTGTTGCATGTTTTCTGTCATAAAATGATGAAAGAAATCTTGTTTAGTCTTTCTTTTTTTCAATGGATTTCGGAAGTAAGAGGTCAATGGTGTTTTTTAACCTTTCGGAAGTGATGAAAAAACAAACCAATTAAATCTTATCAAAAGTCTATTGAAAACAAACATATTTTGATTTAATTTTAATAAAAATTTTCCAATAGATTCTCG
The DNA here is from genome assembly GCF_009176525.2 of Contarinia nasturtii. Lineage (NCBI taxonomy): Eukaryota > Metazoa > Arthropoda > Insecta > Diptera > Cecidomyiidae > Contarinia > Contarinia nasturtii. The sequence goes on along the minus strand of NW_022201980.1, from coordinate 2,021 downwards.
CGACAACGGTGAAAGTGATGCTTGTTTTTGAATTTGGTTGTTGCTTTTCATTCTCTACTATACTCTTACCGGCATTGCGACATGAATCTAAAGAGCACAATGCAAACGAAACACTTTCAATTACGGACACACAAGCATCATATTTGGGTAAATACAAATCGACCAGTTAGACAGATGCAAACGGAAGAATAAATCCGATCTCAACCACCAGTCGATTTCGGGATTTTCTTTCGTTAAAAAGCGATTTTTTTAAACTATTTTTAGGTGGGGTTGTTTTCATTTTCGAACCGATTGGATCAATTTTATCAGCATTTATAACTGGTAATCTACATAATTTGAATCCAAAATGATTTACATAATCCCAATCTCGGTCAATTTTCATTATTATTTTCAGATTCACTAGGGCGTAAGCGAGCAATGATGATCGTTACGATTCCGTATGCAATTGCATGGTGAGTTTTTTTCATCAATAATTTACAACCATAGGTTCTGACAAGGACATGCAGGACACGTATTACTCCCACCTCGAGCGCCGATTTCATACTATTTGCTTACCCTCGGAAAGGTCTTTTTGGTAGGTTTTTTGCTGAAATGTGAATGTACCCCCGAATTTTTTTCGCCGATTACCCTTGCCCTTGGCAAGCCTATGTCAGAACCTTTGTTTACAACTCAATACCATGAAAAAAAAAACTGGAGATTTTTTCAAGGTTTGACTAAATAACTTTCGCAATAACTAAATTTGTTTTTCAAAATCAAAATTTGGTAGGTTCATGATGTACAACGCAGGAAGTGTGGCAGAGATTTTTGTGGCCAATTCGTTGCTGGTATACTTACTTTAAAAATTACTATTCCATTATTGAAGAATGCTATCCATTCTTTCGATTATTTTTCCATTACATCCATTCACGCTCTGCTCGCACTCCATTTAAAGCAATGTATTGGGTTTCGAACACGCAGATGTGCTGCCACCTGGTATCTCAAAGTTAAGCTGCTATAACGCACATGCTTCTTGCAAATGAAGAAGAAGAGGAAAACAATGTCTTTACATAAGGTTGAACTTATAAATGTCGGAGAGCAGCACAACTGCAGTGTTCAAAGTGCGATTGCCCTTCGCATCCATTATATCCATTTCAAAAAATCACATTTTCAAAATCTATTTAGTATGTAAGAAACTAGTGAGGGTTTGATCACACATATACACACATAAATTAAAAACAATTTGCAAATGAATTGAACGAAGCTGCGTTCGCAAACACTTTGCTGACAAAAATTGAGATTTGCTAGTAGTAGTAGTTCTGTTCTTTCACAACAGAACGCGATTCTCAACACTACTACCAATTCTCAAATTAAAGCAATGTTGTTACAAGTGTGTGACGATTTCTTTGCTCTTAAACTATACATATTTGATTTTCATTATATGTTTCCATTACTTCAATTACGTTCCATTCTATATTGATTAATTTCCATTATTTCCATTCTTTTCTTTGTGATTAACCCAATTCATTTTCCATATTCTATTTTTTCTGAAATCATTTGTTTTCTCTATCCTTCTTCCAAAAAAGGGATTCGGCATTGGGCTTATGGAAGCACCGATTATGGTAATAAACTTAAATAATCTTACTTGATAACAAGACCATTCTTCTTCATATTTTTGTATCCATTTTTTTTTAAATCCATGGATCCATGATGTAGACATACGTGGGTGAAATTTGGTGAGTATTTAGTTTTTATCACACTTTTGTGATGTGTATTTTCGCTTTTGGCGCTATCAAATTTGAGCATGTGAATTAAAAATCCACACGATTCTTTATCGGGTCATAAAAATTTAGTCAGTTACCTATTGGACTAAACACAACAAAAGATTCTCATGAACTTCAAAAAGACACAAATTAAGTTCAAGTTTCGCTGATTTCTTCATTCATTTTCTTATCGGATCATTACCATAAAAAGATAATTACTTTTCAACAAAGTTCGTAAAATAAATTAACGTCTTTTTTGTCGAATTTATATCTGTCTTTTTT
>NW_022201979.1:0-17686 GCF_009176525.2 Contarinia nasturtii | reverse complement strand
GAACGAATGTTGGGCCGAATTGTGGCTACATAAACCGTATAAAAGGAGACAAAAGATTTTGCAACAAATCAGTTAGATGTTGAACGGTTGCGATTATGCTTTTCATTTAATTAGTTGATTCAAAGTTGGATTTTAATTTAAAATCGACAATAACCTGTTGTACACATCGACAGAAATAGTGCCATATAAATAAATATTATTTTTTATTGTCATAAACAATAATTTCAACGTTGCATACTCACATCAATTGAGTCAAATCCAAATGTGACAAAGTGATGTAAATTTAGAAAATGCATGATGATTGATTTTGCGCATTTATTAATCAGATGACAGTGTACTATTATTGTGTTCGACGTTTGATGAATTTATGAAGTGTTATTTGGATGATTTATTACTGATTTAAAACTTGATTGATATTTATTAAAACAATTGACAAAATGTCATGTGATTCGGATAGTGAGATAAACAGCATGAAAAATGTCAATTATTTTCGACGGTATTTGTCACAGGCAGGTGCTTTTCATTTCGAACTTATTTGCATTTAAAATTGAATAAAATTTGAGACAAAATTTTCAACCATCAAACCTTGAGTGCAACGAGGAAGAATAATTCAATGAATTGAAATTAATTTTCATCTGCTGTCGTTAACATATGCAATTCAAATCCAAATGATATAAGATTATTTTTGACAGGAGAGGCCGTCGACGAGGGGAGAGCGTCATAAGGAGAATTAATTTAAAACGATTCCTCCCGTCTCATGTTCTCAACATCAAAAAGTTGCTTTTTCATTCGAACATGTGATACGAAACATTTGAAAAAAAGTCGTTCACTCTCAGTCTTTTGCACTTGGCAAGTTGTGCACTTGAATCAATCAACGAGTCAATTGTCAAGGAAATTGCGTATTTTAAAACGTTTGTGTGCATCACTGGCATCATTTAAAACAAAACAAAACAAAAAAATAACGAGCAACATCAGTCTGATGAGTGAATATGTAATTTACATACTTATTTTAAAAATATACATTGACGGAAGAGCTGACGATAGCATTAAAATGTTGCCGCATACTTTGCGTCTTGTGTCGATTTGTTTCAGCTTGATAATATGTATGAATATGAATGCAATATAATGTGTAAAAAAGGGACGACAAAAAGACGCAAGTCGGGAAAAATGATGTTATTATGATGGGAAATCGATTGTTTATTTTCAATATTATTGTCTCAAAGCGTATTCAAATTTCCTTCAAAATATTCAAAAAAAAAAAAAAATCATCTTTGCTTCGTTAAAATTTGGTAAATTAAAGCAATCAATTTGCTATTTGCTCAATAGTTTGTGGCCACCACCGTCGAAAATATGCTGCAATTTGATATGGGTCTGTGCAATTTTTTCCCATTTTTGGTGATAGCTGCATTGGATAACACGGGAAAGAGTAAAAATCGTCATAATCTTGATGAAAAACTGTTCTTTTCATCAGTTCAGGCCAGTTGGATGGGTAGTATCGGTTACGTTACTGAGCCTATTGGAAGGTATATAAAAAAATGGATATATAAATATAAAAATGTAAATATTTTTTTATTTTTTTAGCATTTTATCAGCATTATTTACAGACGTATTGGGACGAAAAACGTCCATGATGATCGTGAATATACCGATTGTAATTGGATGGTGAGTTTTTTAAATCAATAATTTTCAACTCCATCAAAAAAAATCGACATTTTTTAAAGGTTTGACACGAAGTACCTTTCGCAATAAATAAATTTGTTTTTCAAAATAAAATTTTTGTAGGTTCATGATGTACAACGCAAGCAGCGTTTCGGACATTTTTGTGGCCAATTCGTAAGAAATCCTTTAGGAATTAATAGAAATATAAAAAAAATCCATTTAATCCATTCTTTTCATTAAAAGATTGCTGGGCCTCGGTGCTGGGCTTATGGAATCGCCGGTTATATTATATGTGGCCGAAGTTTGGTATGTCTTTTTTTGCCTTCTAAAATATTTTTCCATTTCGATAAAATATTATGTCATTTATCATTCTTAAAATCGTAAAATCGCAGTGAGCCGAAATTCAGAGGGATAATGGTAATTTCTTTTTTTTTTTGGTGATTGATTTTCTTCTAAAATGTGTGTTGTTTTTTCCTCTTTTTAAACCAGATCGCATATACCCACGTCGGATGGACGCTTGGAATGCTTTTTGTTTCGGTGTTGAATACATTGATGCCTTGGCGTATGGTAAATTTATTTCTTCGTTTATTGTTTGCATGTTGTTTATATCTTTTTACAAAATTTTGAAATATTGGTTTGATTAATAATTAATCGTCAATTAGGTTGCCTTAATTTGTATGACGTTACCCATTTTGACTGCAATTGCTCTTTTGTTTGTGCCAGAGACACCCCATTGGTTACTTTCTAAAAATCGTGTAAATGAGGCAGAAAAATCGGTAAATTCATTTTTTTATTGCAATATGATTTTTTATTCTCTTCACAATCATGGTGCGTTTTAGTTAGCCTGGCTGCGTGGATGGGTGCCAAAAGAGGCAGTAGCTGATGAGCTTCGGTCGTTGCAACGTTATTCAGAACGTTACAAATCATGCGGTGAATGTATCAAACAAAATCAAGAATGTTATCATCCGCCACCGACTCTCTTTGAAAAATTGAAAGAGCTCAAACGAAAACAAACGCTCAAGCCATTCTTCATTGTCATTTGCTTATTCATGATTGCACTATTTTCTGGCATATTTGCAATGACACCATTTATCGTTAAGATATTCAAAGCATACGACATCCCAATGCAAGAAGATCAAGCGGCGGCTTATTTAGCGGGGGCAAATAATTTGGGGAATGTCATCTTTTTGGTCTTGATTCGATTCATTGGGAAACGGAGATTGTATCTCACAATGCTTATGATCGTGCTTTTGTGCTCTGCCATCGTTTCGGGCTATGGATTTTGGATTTTACCTACTGGCTATAATTCGTTTGAATCGCCCAAGTTTTCATTAGATAACAAAGAAAACGGATACATTCCATTTGTTTGCATTCTTATTTGGAGTTTTTGTTCGTTCTGCGGTGTCAATATCATGCCATGGTAATTTCACTGAAAAAAATTATTTTCATATTTGCTGTTTGTGTCATGTTCAACTTTGAGAAAATCTCATTCAAAATGTTGATTCTTGCAGGCAAATGCTGTCGGAGGTATTCCCGTACAAGTAAGTTAATAAAAATCAGACTTTTTTCCCCGTTTTTTTTACTTTCAATGTGAAACGAATTAAGTTCGAACTTTTTTCAAAATGTCAACTTTTTATTACAATTTTTAAATAATTTCAAAAAAGAACGAGAGCAATATCAACAGGACTTACTGCTGCATTGAACTATGTGCTAAGGTATTAATTAAATAAAAACAACAGCGATTTGAATCTCTTTTCTGATTTTTTTTTTTTTTCAATTTTTTAGTTTCATTTCAATCAAAACTTATTACAACTTGGAGACAGCATTTTCACTGCCCGGTGTTGCGTTTTTCAACTGCATTATAATTGCGTTTGGTTTGGTACTAATGTATAACATTTTACCGGAAACTGAAAATCGCACACTCGAAGAGATTGAGTTACATTTTGCCGACAATTCGAAGAAAATCACGGATCGTACTATTGCACCGATGTGCACACAACAAAACGACTATGATAAAAACAACGCTGAAATACAACTCAAACAAATTTCAGCCATTAAAAATGATGAGTTGCGAATAAACTACGGCAATGGCATTGGTAATCATATATTTCCAGAGAAAAGTTAGAACACACTGAATTTAAGCAATATAGTCTAGAGCTAAATGAATTTTGATTCAAGAGAAAGATCTTAAAGTTTCAAAAAAATTGGTTTTTACTCAATCACCATCAAAATTCTGAAAACGATTAAAGCCCAATTGAAGCGGGAGTGTAATAAACGAAAAAAATAGAAAATTCTCAGTCAATTTTTTTCGAAAAACTACAATTACGCCTTTATGTCAATCACGTTTCGACTTGGTGCCCGATAAAACAATGGCAGTTTAATGAATGGATTCTGATACCAACTATGTTGCAAAGAGAAAAAATGCTTTATTTTAGAATTTCACTGTGATAATTGAAGTAGACTAGACTTAATTTGCTAGATTAAGTATATTTTTGTGACAATGTATAATAAATTTTTGCTTTTTAGCTTATAAAAACAACCCAAATGACGTTTATTACCGCCTTTTTAGCGTTTGAAAGAAATTAACAATTGTTTCTGCGTCGAACAATTGTGCAATGCAATGAATGGGCATTGATTGTTAAGTAGCTATATAGAAATGACACGGTGAATGCGATTGTAAAAGGTACTTCACTCGTTAGTTGTTGAATAATTTCATTTTTCAATGTCATCAATGGGAATTAATTGACTGTTCATGAACTGATACTCAAAACTTTGTCTCTTCCGGTTTTCTCTGAATTCTTTCACTTTTTGTTCTCTCTCTTCTTCTATTCAAATAACTAGAAATTGTATTGAAAAATGCGTGGTTTTGGCATGAATGAAATTCATTTGATGCTAAATTTTAATTCGACTTACGTTCGCTTTTCAATGAAACCGGTTTTAATCAACAACACCTTACGAAAATTATTATTGAATGAACCGCTGTGTTTTGCGTCAATATTTTTTATAGAGTTTAGGCTATACCAACGAATTGCAACGTATCTTTATGGTGATAAATTAATATTTAGACATCGAACCTTATGTAAATAACGAAGACACCGATAAGAAATTGTCTAGATACATTTCAACTGGATCTTCCAGTTAGTAGATAGTGATCGATGTTGGACCTAGAAGGAGAATTAATTTAACGCATTTTAATCGATTCATTATGATTTTGCCAAAATTTGACGGCAATATTGTCACAAACTTCGATTAGTACTCGGAATACGCATTAGAGGTGTTGTTAGTTACGGGCATGATCAGGCTTCGACTCAAACAGTGAAAAGTCAGTGAACTGTCACTGGGCTCGATTCACTAGGGAAGAACTTATTTTTATTTGTTTATTTATTTATTAGGAAAGTGAAGTAAGAGCTCTTTCTGTGCTCTTTCCGTAAATGTGAGAATTTCTCATTGAGAGGGCAATTCCAATTGAATATTCGTTATCATAAACCATCGGTTGACCATTTTCATAACTCATTTTTTTTCGGTGTATACGAACCGATTACGGCTCTTATTTTTATAGTCAAGTGCATGGCAAATTGAATGTCTAGTCAATCTCACTAACAGAGATGCTGTCATGCATATTCATTTAAAGGCGTTTCAGCGTTTTTTTTTTGTCTTAACCCATTCACATTTATCGTTCGTTTTGGCCTTCAAAGTAGTGCCATTTTTGTATGCCCACTTTTGTATACTTGTTTTTCCCCTGCTCGTTATCAGTTTTTTTTTCTCGATTCATTGTCACTTTTACTGTTTTTTGCGTAAATTTTTTTTTTTGAATGTGAAACTTTATTCTATAAATTAATGGCCATTTTAAATGAGCCCAATTTTAATCGAGTGTAAACTGTGCGTTGGTGCGGATCGTTAAAATTATTGCTGATTAACTGGGTTAATACAAACTAAAATCAGAACAGAACTGATACCAATTCAATTGAATTGAATCATTTTGATCGATAAATAAATTGTTGTTGAAATTGTGTTGCTTTAATTGGAATCGAATTTAATTTAATGAACAAAATAGCATAAACTTTAAAAAAAAACGGATTTTTCTGCAAACCGTACAGCATTTTGCGTAAATTCTCATATCGCAGCGAAATTTAATGCAAATCAGAAGAAAAGTAAATTTACAACGGTTTCTAAATATTCTGCCAATCAACGTGACGATTCAAGCGTTTATGTAGCATCATAATTGTATTCCGACTAATTGTTTAGTTCTCAATAGGATAAAGTTTCATCATCGGAATCTTTGATAATTTAAATAATAAGAGTCTAGAGAGGAGTTTGTTTTGAAATCATCAATACTTGTCTCGTTTTATTAATAATATTGATCGCTCAATAAAAATCAAAACAGTGCAGTGCATCATATTTTTTTTTGCTGTTACAAAAATAACTGGAATCAACTGGAAATAATTTGCGAGCAAGACAACATTTGCAACGAGACGCGAAACTTACACATTTAGTCTTGCTTTGTTTTTCATTCGAAGCACTTTGAAGTGGAACAACTGGACACGAGTGACTTCGAAAAAAAAACGACAATTTAAAAAAAAATACTTTTCATCAAAATTGTGAGTAATTGTGTGGATTTTATGAGATTTAATTTGGATTTTAATCTCTTTTTTTTATCGAAACACTTTTTGCAATTTCACCCACATCATAAATTTCATAAAAAAATATTCTGAACTCAATGAAATTTTAGCAAAAGTTCATTGATCCGACGATTTTTTTTTCAAATAATCACCGAATGTCTATAATAGCACCAAAATTTATATCCAAAAATAAATGGCGTAAGCATTTGTTTATTTTACTCAAGTGTTATTTGTTTACCATAAAAATTGTGATGTACAGTGCAATCAGTCAGTGTTTGTAAAAAAAATATGTAGCAATGCTAAAAAAAATCGTTGCTTGGAATACGTCGTTTTTGCGCATTCTTTCTTGCACATTTTCTTTCTTTTTTTCTAATATTTGCCCAAAGATTGGAAGAAGAGCTCCTTGCCGAAGAGCACTCAAAGCGATTGAACTATAAAATCATACTCAAAAGCCAAGACTCATAATAATAAGCACGTCAATCAGAGAATCATTTAAAAGGGTCTTCGTCACCACCAAGTGTGAGAGAGATAAGAATCAAATCACATGAAATTTGTAAAATGTGATGAGGATATGTGTATTGATCCGTTCGAAACCCTTAAGTCCATGAGCTTCCACATAAAGTTGGCTACAAAATGTTAGCCCATTCTTTCATTACGTCTCATTTTGGAGATATTTCACGTGTATTTATCATGCTTTCATGTTCAACGCATAGTTTTAAAACAAGGATATGGAAAAAATTGTGTAACATCGTCGCAACACGGCAAATCATTTAGTTGGGCTTCCCTTTTTCACGCACCTATCACGTGCTTATCTATCTAAATCAAAATTGATGTTACTTTTCCGCACACACATAGTGTGAAAGGGGAAAGTATTGTAATGGGTCAAAATTTACGACATCTCAAAAACATGTTTTCTGGACGTTTCTGAGGTCAGAGAACCCGAATCAGGCCGTTTTGAGCATGGTTGTTGTGGGTCTGTTCCACGTCGTACGTCGTACGTCGTACGTCGTACGTCGTACGTCGTACGTTGTCCGCCGTACGCAAAATTTGTCCATCGATTATCTCACCCCCCAGAAAAGTTATTTAAAATCTGACTTCACGGGATGATTGGGGGTCCCCAGGAATAGAAATCATCAGATTTTGAGCGACTTTGGTTGATGGAAAAAAATTCCATGCCTGGAGTGATACCTATGAAAAAGAGTCCAATTTTCGTCCAAAAGTCATACTTAATGTAGACTTAAACACTCAAAAATATGTATTGGGGGGTTTTTTGGCACGAGAAAACCGAATCCGACGTTAGTTTTGAGATACAATCAATTTTTAATACAGTTTCCTTGAAAAAATCACAAAAAATTTGGATTTTTGTATGGGAGCCATGCCTGTATGCTACCTTAATGACGTGAAACTTTGCACAGACTATTTTTTACACAAAAAAATAACATTCTGAAAATTTGAAGAGATTTCAATTAAAATAAGGGGTACCTCCCATACAAAATTTTCAATTGGCTCAAAAACGAATATTTTGTATGGGAGGTACTCTTGATTTTGGTTGAAATTTCTCCAAACCCTCCGAATGTTATTTGTGAAAAAAATAACCTGTGCAAAGTTTCACGCCATTAAGGTAGCATACAGACATGGCTCCCATACAAAAATCCAAATTTGTTGTGACTTTAGTTATGAAAAGTGTTTCAAAAATAATCTTTATGGCAAAATTAACGTCAGACATATTTTTATAGTATTTTGTTGGAAAATAGAATACTTTCAAATGTCGTACAAATGGGTTCATCATGAAAGTGTGAAAAATCTTTTCTTGGCTACTTCTGCTATTAAATTAAAGAATATTTCGTTGCCAAAGTTGAAAAATATTTTTTGGTCTCGAACTTTACGCCGCTTGAAAGACTTGAAGAATCGAGCAAATATTATTTTGAACTTTCTTAATAAAATACGCAACTACCACCGTGCGGAAAAGTTCGTCTTACTCCCGTAAGACTCTTTATTTCAATTACGATTTATTCTCTTCAAATATCCCATATGGAATTATTGCATACGTTTATGGTTTGGCGAACCGCGACCATAAAACGATTGACGTTCAAATTTCCTAACATGTTTTTTTACATGTTTCTATGTATCTTATCAAATGGCCGTTAAAACGTATCTAAGCGTTCGGTTTTAAATGTCATGATGTGCAAGATTGTTCTGCAATGAAAATATTTCAGATAAAAATGCAATTAAAATGGAATTTCAGATAACGCAAAACCGAACAAAAGAATAGAAAAAAAATCGTTTCCGATTTAACAAAGATTCATTGTCATGCCATCCATTGTTGGGCATTCAACGCCAGACTAAAAGCCAACTTTTATCATTCTAAACAAATCAACATAGTGATCAATCTAATTTGCCGCACATCAATCATTCAAATTCATAAACTGGAATGCTGTTCACGCTCTAATAATAGAGATTTTAATTCAATAAACAAGTTTTGTGTAATAAATCTGTTTATTTCATTGTACAGTGAGAACAATGTCGATCGATATAAAAAGTGAGAAACAAAGCAAGAGAGATGGGAGGGAAAAGGTGGACAAATTTCGGCGATTCGCCGCTCAGGTGAGATTTTGTTTTGAAACAACGACCCGAATGTAAGAACGACTGGCTGAGCCAGACCAAATGACATTCTTTCAGACTCAAGGTCATATTTTTCAGATTTAACAGTAAAAAATTGAATTCTATTTGATTTTGTTCATTTGAATAGTTTATCGCAACAACAGCCGAAAATTTGCTGTTATTTGATATGGGCTGTTGTCACGCTTTCCCCTTCTTAATAATAGGTTAGTGACCTTCATAGGTCAGTTAAATCGTGTTTAAATAATAGGTCTTTCTAATTTATTATTTTATATTTTTATTATTTTTTATAGCTGCTCTCACCGGCCTAACCAATAAACACAATTTAAACGAAACACTCTCCGTTACGGCAGTTGAGGCATCTTGGTTGGGTAAATATTTCAATTGAAAAACTAAACAAAATCAACCAATTTAAATGCATCTAAAATATTTATTCGACTGATTGATTGAATTGGTTTGATTGAAAATCTAAATTATTAGAAAAAAACTTTGACTAAAACGAGTCTCTTGATTTTTTTTTATTACTAGCAAGCATTGGGTTTGTTTTCGAAATTTGCGGAAGTATTTTTTCAGCGCTTATCACTGGTACGCATAAATGATAAGTTTTCGCACCTCGTATAGGCACATGAAGCACTTTTTTTTATTAAATGTCAATTAAATTATATCTGAATTGACTTCAATGAAAGATAACACACATTTTTTTCTTCCGCCAATTTTTAGACGCACTGGGTCGAAAATTTGCGATGATGATCGTGAACGTTCCACTCGTGATCGCCTGGTGAGTTTTTTTATAATATCAATCATTTTCAACTTAATTCCATGAAGAAAAAAAAATCGAACGTTTTTCAAGGTTTGACACGGAGTGTCACAAAATGTGTTTTTCAAAATCAAAATTGATTGTCTTTAATAATAGAGATTTTAATTTTAATTAAAGGTTTATGATGTATACTGCCTCAAACACTTTTCATATTTTCATTGCCAGCATTTTACTTGGTCTAGGTGCTGGTGAGTGCTTTTGAACTTTCTGATTATGAAATTCGACCATTTTTACACTCTTACATTTGTTACACCACGCTATTTTACTTTTTAAGGATTGATGGAATCACCGATCATCACTTATGTTGGGGAAATTTGGTAAATTTTTACTTCAATTCAAATAAAATTCGATTTAGATATGACAAATAATGGCTATAATTATCGATGCGATCAGCGAACCGACATTTAGAGGCGTGATGGTCGCTTACACACACGTTGGTTGGTCACTTGGAATGATTTTGGTTGCCACTTTGAACACATTGATGCCTTGGCGGATGGTAGATTATTTTACGTTATATTACAAAGAAAGCAATTTTATTCTTTTCTCTTTATTCTGTTCCGAAGGTGGGTCTTGTTTGTATGATTGTCCCAATATTTACAACAATCGCGCTTAGTATAGTGCCCGAAACTCCACTCTGGCTACTTTCCAGAAACCGCCAAGAAGACGCATTGAAAAGTCTTCGGTGGTTGCGTGGCTGGGTTCACAAAGAATCGGTGAATCAAGAGTTCCAAGAGCTACAACGCTACAGCGAACGTTACAAGTCGTGCGAAGTGTGTATCAAAAAAGATCTAAAATGTAGTCATCCATTGCCAACATTCTACGAAAGACTTCAAGAATTAAAGCGAAAACCAACACTCAAGCCGTTTACCATTGTGATGATCCTGTTCGTTATATCATCATTTGTGTCAACTTTCAGCATGTCATCGTATATTGTACAAATTTTGAAAGCCTACAATGTACCAATGGAACCTGATCAAGCGGCGGCTGTGCTGTCATATGTCAATAACCTGGGCAATATTTCATTTTTGTGTTTGATTCGTTTCACTGGAAAGCGATATCTGTACTTAACAATGATGACACTGCTGCTTTTGAGTGCCGTGACACTTTGCGCATATGGATTTTTAATCTTGCCAAATGGATACACTTCGTTTCCGGATCTTACTCCAAACTTTGCATTAGAAAACAAAACACTTGGTTACATACCGTTTTTCTGCATCATAGTCACCAATTTCTGCATGTATTGTGGTATAAACGCGATGCCATGGTCAGTTTTTTTCAGTTTTATTTTTATGATATTTCACATTTACTGTTTGTGTCACTTTCAAGTTTCATTTAAAATTCGTTTTTTTCGCTTCTTGCAGGCAAATGATTTCGGAAGTGTTTCCATACAAGTAAGTTAATAAAAAAAATCGGCCTTTTTTCCCGTTCTTTTGACCTTCAATGTGTTACTCGAACTTTTTTCAAAATGTCAACTTTTTATTACAATTTTTATATAATTTCAAGAACGCGTGGAATGGCCACAGGACTTACTGCTGCATTGAGCTATGTGCTTAGCTTCGTTTCAACAAAAACGTTCTATAGTTTGGACACAACGCTATCCATGCCGGGCGTAGCTTTGTTCAACTGCATTATGATTGTATTTGGTTTGATATCGATGTACAAAATATTGCCGGAAACTGAAAATCGCACATTGGAGGACATTGAAATGCATTTTGCGGACAATTCGAAGAAAATAACCGATCGTAAAATTGACCAGATGTATCCAGATGCGAACGTAAAAGAAAGCAATGAAATGCCAACGAGATCCAGTTCAATTGTTGGCATTGACGAACAATTTAAACCGAATAATTAACATAGCTGTGATAATTATGGATTTTTTTTAACTTTTCAAGTTAGATAGTTTAAGACAGTTTAGAAACAGAAAATATGCAATTTTTATAGATTTTTTTAGATAGTAACGACAAGTTTTTTTTTTCAACATTTGTTTGGAGATTTTCTCAAACATTTCGTTTGTTATATATATATATATATATATATATATGCCAATGACCTAAGGTAATAGAATGGTGAATGCGTTCACACAATAAAAATTGTCATTTGTTGACTCTTGATAACACACATATACCACTATTTATATATATTCAAAATAACTTTTTTTTTTTCATACAAAATAAAGACAAACATTGTTTTGAAATTTGATCGATTTAACACAAAATAAAGCAGACGATCCAATTGCAGACAATTTATTTAAATTAATGAGCTTACTGGTTTCATTTGGATACGATTGAATTTATGAAAGGAAAAATGCAGAACAAAAGATATCGCTCGCTCTATTTCGATGTTCATTCATATAAATTTACTCAAATGTCAATTCGTACAGTACTGCTCAAAAATATTAGAACAAAATACAAAAATACATTTTTTTATATATCATTCATTAACAAACATTTGTTTATTTGCATTAATTTTATACGTTTAACGTTGCTATATAATTACAAAAATTAAAGCAAATAAACGAAGGTTTTTGTTAATAAATGATGTAATATATCGAAAAAAATGTATTTTTTTATTTTTGTTCTAAAACTTTTGAGTAGTACTGTACATACTCGCAATCGGTGCTTCTGCGAATCACTTTTTACGGCGAAGAATTTGATGCCATGCCTGAGCACATGATGTGATTTTTTCTCGCATTGTCTTGTCTTTCCGAAATTTATACTTTTTTTGGAATGCATTTTTGGGTTACTTTATGAATTGCCCCAAAAAAAAGCCATTATCAACGCAATAAAAAGAAGTCCAAAGACTGTAACACGCATCAAAATCGAATTGGGTTTTGAGTGCGTGCACTTTTCAAAATAAAAACGATCACTTGTTTTGCTTTACGTATGCATTGGCTATCAGTGGCCTAAAAATTCCAAGCAAATCAATATGAACATAAACTTTGGAATTGTTCAAAGAAAAAAAGTGATTTGTGTATTCAAACATTTTTGCAATCAGCATTATTGACGCGTAATCAAAAGTGTCATGTTACTTTGGTTTCTTACTTTTCAAATGTTTGCTTCGAGTCACATTTGCTGATGCAGCACAAAAATACGAGGAATTATGGTTTAATTAATAATCTGCAACTTGATAGGCTTCACATTTGCTTCAAAACCAGTGACGATTTAACATTTACTTTGGTGATCGGTGCCAATTCATTAAATTAACAGTGATAGAGACAGAAATAATGAAAGCGTCTCAATCAAATGGTAATTTTTTTTTTTCGTTATTAAATTGAATATTTTTTCCTTTCTTTGGTGATTTTTGGATTAAATTCGAGATTTTTTGAAAGTTTTGTCCAAATTTTTAAAGTCTTTCAAAAGTGTTTTTCTTTTTCAACGATTTTCCTTCTCAAATTTCTGTTTGTTTCTTTCTTAAAAATAGATAACGAGCAGTTGCTAATATGCAACGTTCGATCGGCAGGAACGAAGCGAATTTTATTCATCATTGGAAGTTTGTGCATTTGTTTTGTGCTAGTGCTGTTTTTCTTACTGAACAATGTTGAAATGGTTGAAACAAAAGAGCGTCTTAAAAGATCGACGATTGAAAAAGTTGACTTCAATAATGTCAATCAAGTGCGTAAATTCGATGGCCAAAGAAGTGAATTTGGACACCGTCAAAAGCGATTTTCGTCGGTTGATCCCGTCCACTTCGAAATACCCGTGCAACAAAAAGGTTTAAGAACAAAACGATTGACCGAAAATTTACAACAGTTAAAAGTGCAATATCAGCTCTGTAAAAAGTCCAGTGCCGACAAACGTGAATGTGACAAATATTTCAATGAAATGGTTAAAATAAGTGAAGCGATTAATCACGAGATTAAAACGCTCGGTGAAGGTGATCAAGATTTTCAAACCGTTCATCAAGAAATTGTTCAGCGCGAATTACCATTGCCGCCGTGGCCGGAACCAGTTGGAGAACCTCTTAATGAAGTGAATCAAGAAGAAAAAGTGCCACATAATATGAAATCGTTTACACATTTTCCACGCATTCATGAAGAATTAGATAAAAAACGAATGAATTTATGGAATGTTGATGATACACCAAAATCACCACAAAAAATGCCAAGACCACCAGCACCGGATCGTTTGTTAGCTCCGAATTTTCATCCAAGTCGCTTACAATCATCACATGCTACGTTTCGTGATAATGAGAAAATCAATCAGCTGAAAAATCTAAATGTTGGTGGTAAGTGTTTGACAGTTTTAATCCAGAAGAAGGCTTAATTTTTAACAATTTATAAAAACAAAAAATCTCAAGGAAAGATAGTCTTTTAGCGTCGGATCGCAAATTTTAACGAAACACTGAGTCCGAAATATTTTTATTAATCTTTTTTATCATACATAGACCAAAATGGTCAAATTATGCAGTTGTGTGAACAGTTAATCCGTAGTCAAAATGCACACTCGGATCAATCGGCTTCAGGCGGCAATTTGCCTGGACCCACATCAAGCGGATTTGTCACGAACAACGTTCAACCTTATAATAACCAGAATTTCCAAAACCAAATACCAAATACAAATCAAAATTTCCCATCACCACCACAACAACAGCAGCAACCGCAGCAAAAACTGCAACCGCAGCAGCAAATACAGCAACAATTTAGTCCCATAGGTGGTATGTTGACCTTTCGATTGACGATCCAATTTAAATTTGTTATTGTTGCATAATTGCGTTATTCAATGAATGTGCTGAGAAATTGCAAATTTGGTTTCAAATATTTATTATTTATTTTTTTGGTGCGAACAACAACATTTAGTTGCATTAATTAGAACACTTTTTTCCCGAATTCATTAATTCATTGATATCGTCTGAATTGATTTGATAGCTGTTGGGCCAGTATTTGTGCGTTCCAATCCAATTTCGACTCCCGTATGCATGTTCCCACATTGCCAGCATCTACAATCAGTGCAGACCGTACCAGTTGGCCAAAGTATGTTTTTACCCCAACAACAGTTCATAGCGCCGCAGCAACAGTTTATTTCACCGGTTACAGGTGGCGGTGCGAATCGTAAGATTTTCCGATCAAAAAAAAAGTTAAGACAATTTTATTTCAGTTTTTTTTTTTACCTTTCCAGGAGTTATTTTGGTTAATTCAAATACGCAGCAATTCGCAACCACGTCACCGAGTGGTATGGGGTGAGTGAATAAAACAAATCAAACCGAATATATTTTTCACCTTGAATCTCCTTTCGTAGTTTTGTTCAGCTCGTAAGTCCGCCACTTCAAGCCCGATCCGAATCGCCAGCCGATGAATCGGATGATTGTCCACATTCAGCGAAGCACCAATTTCAAAATACCACAAAAATATCGTCGAAACTAAAAAGTGCCAAACAGAGTTTGTGTTTTTCTTTCGATATTAACATTCGATTTGGAATTCTAATGTTCTCAATCTCTATCAAATAGGTTCCGGACAACCATTTATATCGTTTCTGAATCAAATGGTGCCGAACAACACCATAAGTCCGTTTAATACATGCAAAGAAGGTGAAACATCATGTATAAATTCGCATCAATGTGTTATAAATGAAAAATGGTGTGACGGTGTGGTTGATTGCTTGGACGCCAGCGATGAAACATCGTGTTCATGTGTGTCTCGCTTGAATTCCGATAAAATTTGTGACGGATATTTGGATTGTCCTTTGGGTGCCGATGAAATTGGATGTTTTGGCTGCAACAAACACTCATATTCGTGCTACAACAATGCTGACGACTATCAACACTCGAAAACCGCATTGGGCGCCATGTGTTTCACTTTGGATCAGAAATGGTAAGAAAGTCTTTTTCATTCAAATTTGGTTCAAATAACAAAAAAAAAAAAAACAATTTTTCCAGCGATGGTTTCACAGATTGTTTGAACGGAAAGGACGAAGAGGATTGTTCAATGCTTATCAAGCACATTGGATTGCATACGGTATGTGAAGAGGACAAATTTTAATCATTTTTCATACTGATTTCGTTGCTTTTTGGTTGTAGTCGTTTATGGTGCCGAACACCGAAGGTGTTTTATATCGAAACTACCGAGGACGTTGGTATCCTGTGTGTGAGTATTCCTTGAATTGGGCCAAAGACGCATGCGAATCCGAAATGGGTGAACTGTCCGGGTAAATTGTTCACATTTCTTAAGATTACTTCATTTATTTAAAAAAAAAACGCGCATATTTTCCAGATTTCCAGAAGTTCAAAGTCATTTGGGCCTATTGCCGGGCAAATTTATTTCATTGTCTTCGCACGATGAGAGGGAACATTTATCGAATCGGATTCGCTTTTCGGATACTTGTCCCACTCAAAAAGGACGAGATATTCATATTCGAGTCAAGTGTCCACCGATGAAATGTGGTAGCATTAAAAAACCGTTGTCGAATCTACCGAATCTTCGTATTCGAAATGAAAATGAGCGCCGCAAACGTGATGAATATCTACGAATCGTTGGCGGAGACCGATCTGGACCCCATAGTTGGCCATACATTGTTGCCATTTACAAGGACGGAAAGTTCCATTGTGGTGGTACGATTTTCAATGAGTTTTGGGTAATTTATTATTTGGAATTTTTCTAATTTATTATTTTAAATCCACCGCAAATTTGAAAAGTTTGATTAAAAAAAACTGTTCTTCTGAATAGATCCTTTCGGCTGCTCATTGTGCGATGAAAGCGGGTAGACATTACTATGAAGTGCATGCTGGTTTGCTTCGTCGGTATAGTTTTGCGCCCGAGGTTCAAATCCGAAAGGTTGATGCTGTTATTGTAAATGATGGTTTTGATCGATTTGGTAATCTCATTTTTTTTTTTTCAATAATTTTCCCATCCCATTCAATTAACTGATGAAAAAAATAATGCATTTTTAACATCCAGAAATGTTGAACGATGTCTCACTGTTCCGCATGGAAAAGCCATTGAATTTCAATCGATGGATACGACCAATTTGTTTACCATCTCCTGAAAGAGTTACCAATCAAATGGATCCGAATTGGATGGACGGACCACCGCCGGGAACCACTTGTACTGTTGTAAGCATTATTTTGATTTCTAACATTTCTGGTGTTGAAATATTTATTCTAACTCATGTGTGGACTTTTTGAAGGTTGGCTGGGGTGCATTATCCGAGGGTGGATCGAGTCGTAAGTTTGGATGATTATCTTTCTACTGAATTGTTTCTCATCTTTTCATTTTTTTTTTTTTTTGTATTAAGCCGACAATTTGGAAGAAGTGAATGTACCAATAATGAAGAATTGTAAGACATCAGTTGACATCAGTGGCAATGAGATTTGTGCTGGTGAAAAAGATGGTGGCCACGATGCATGCCAGGGCGACAGTGGAGGACCATTAATATGCCGAAGTAATTTGGATCCAAACGAATTTTATCTTGCTGGTATTGTAAGTCATGGTGAGGGATGTGCTCGACGCAATGAACCTGGTGTTTATACACGTGTCGCCTTGTATATTGACTGGATCAATACAATGATCAATTCAGATCTTCGAACAACCGCCGCTTTTACAAAACGTGAATGTCCTGGTTTCACGTGTGTTTGGAGTGGTCGCTGCATTTCAAAGGAATTTGTTTGTAACGGTCAAGTCGATTGTTTGAATGGCGAAGATGAATTGAATTGTGCATTCCACCCGGGTGGTAGACCGAGGAAGAGAGTTGGCAGAGAGAAAACCGATGACCATGAACTTCCTGAAGGCGGCGGAAATTCGGATATACCACGTGGTCAACTTGATCAGAAAAAGAAATCAAGCACGAAAGCTCCAGCCACTGTCGCTACAACTACAGAAGCATCTGCCGCCGTGAGGCCGATCGCTTCGACAACAGAAGTATTAACAACCGAAGCACCTGACACTGTGAAACCGGTTGCTACGACTACGTCAGCACCTGTCACTGTAGCGCCGGTTCGCACGACAACGGAAGCACGTGTGACCGTGAAGCCCATCCCTTCA
>NW_022201978.1:34375-56678 GCF_009176525.2 Contarinia nasturtii | reverse complement strand
GAACGAATGTTGGGCCGAATTGTGGCTACATAAACCGTATAAAAGGATACAAAAGATTTTGCAACAAATCAGTTAGATGTTGAACGGTTGCGATTATGCTTTTCATTTAATTAGTTGATTCAAAGTAGGGTTTTAATTTAAAATCGACAAAAGCCTGTGGAACACACCGATAGAAAAAGTGCCATATAAATAAATATTATTTTTTATTGTCATAAACAATAATTTCAACGTTGCATACTCACATCAATTGAGTCAAATCCAAATGTGACAAAGTGATGTAAATTTAGAAAATGCATGATGATTGATTTTGCGCATTTATTAATCAGATGACAGTGTACTATTATTGTGTTCGACGTTTGATGAATTTATGAAGTGTTATTTGGATGATTTATTACTGATTTAAAACTTGATTGATATTTATTAAAACAATTGACAAAATGTCATGTGATTCGGATAGTGAGATAAACAGCATGAAAAATGTCAATTATTTTCGACGGTATTTGTCACAGGCAGGTGCTTTTCATTTCGAACTTATTTGCATTTAAAATTGAATAAAATTTGAGACAAAATTTTCAACCATCAAACCTTGAGTGCAACGAGGAAGAATAATTCAATGAATTGAAAATAATTTTCATCTGCTGTCGTTAACATATGCAATTCAAATCCAAATGATATAAGATTATTTTTGACAGGAGAGGCCGTCGACGAGGGGAGAGCGTCATAAGGAGAAATAATTTAAAACGATTCCTCCCGTCTCATGTTCTCAACATCAAAAAGTTGCTTTTTCATTCGAACATGTGATACGAAACATTTGAAAAAAAGTCGTTCACTCTCAGTCTTTTGCACTTGGCAAGTTGTGCACTTGAATCAATCAACGAGTCAATTGTCAAGGAAATTGCGTATTTTAAAACGTTTGTGTGCATCACTGGCATCATTTAAAACAAAACAAAACAAAAAAATAACGAGCAACATCAGTCTGATGAGTGAATATGTAATTTACATACTTATTTTAAAAATATACATTGACGGAAGAGCTGACGATAGCATTAAAATGTTGCCGCATACTTTGCGTCTTGTGTCGATTTGTTTCAGCTTGATAATATGTATGAATATGAATGCAATATAATGTGTAAAAAAGGGACGACAAAAAGACGCAAGTCGGGAAAAATGATGTTATTATGATGGGAAATCGATTGTTTATTTTCAATATTATTGTCTCAAAGCGTATTCAAATTTCCTTCAAAATATTCAAAAAAAAAAAAAAATCATCTTTGCTTCGTTAAAATTTGGTAAATTAAAGCAATCAATTTGCTATTTGCTCAATAGTTTGTGGCCACCACCGTCGAAAATATGCTGCAATTTGATATGGGTCTGTGCAATTTTTTCCCATTTTTGGTGATAGCTGCATTGGATAACACGGGAAAGAGTAAAAATCGTCATAATCTTGATGAAAAACTGTTCTTCTCATCAGTTCAGGCCAGTTGGATGGGTAGTATCGGTTACGTAACTGAGCCTATTGGAAGGTATATAAAAAAATGGATATATAAATATAAAAATGTAAATATTTTTTTATTTTTTTAGCATTTTATCAGCATTATTTACAGACGTATTGGGACGAAAAACGTCCATGATGATCGTGAATATACCGATTGTAATTGGATGGTGAGTTTTTTAAATCAATAATTTTCAACTCCATCAAAAAAAATCGACATTTTTTTAAGGTTTGACACGAGGTACCTTTCGCAATAAATAAATTTGTTTTTCAAAATAAAATTTTTGTAGGTTCATGATGTACAACGCAAGCAGCGTTTCGGACATTTTTGTGGCCAATTCGTAAGAAATCCTTTAGGAATTAATAGAAATATAAAAAAAATCCATTTAATCCATTCTTTTCATTAAAAGATTGCTGGGCCTCGGTGCTGGGCTTATGGAATCGCCGGTTATATTATATGTGGCCGAAGTTTGGTATGTCTTTTTTTGCCTTCTAAAATATTTTTCCATTTCGATAAAATATTATGTCATTTATCATTCTTAAAATCGTAAAATCGCAGTGAGCCGAAATTCAGAGGGATAATGGTAATTTCTTTTTTTTTTTGGTGATTGATTTTCTTCTAAAATGTGTGTTGTTTTTTCCTCTTTTTAAACCAGATCGCATATACCCACGTCGGATGGACGCTTGGAATGCTTTTTGTTTCGGTGTTGAATACATTGATGCCTTGGCGTATGGTAAATTTATTTCTTCGTTTATTGTTTGCATGTTGTTTATATCTTTTTACAAAATTTTGAAATATTGGTTTGATTAATAATTAATCGTCAATTAGGTTGCCTTAATTTGTATGACGTTACCCATTTTGACTGCAATTGCTCTTTTGTTTGTGCCAGAGACACCCCATTGGTTACTTTCTAAAAATCGTGTAAATGAGGCAGAAAAATCGGTAAATTCATTTTTTTATTGCAATATGATTTTTTATTCTCTTCACAATCATGGTGCGTTTTAGTTAGCCTGGCTGCGTGGATGGGTGCCAAAAGAGGCAGTAGCTGATGAGCTTCGGTCGTTGCAACGTTATTCAGAACGTTACAAATCATGCGGTGAATGTATCAAACAAAATCAAGAATGTTATCATCCGCCACCGACTCTCTTTGAAAAATTGAAAGAGCTCAAACGAAAACAAACGCTCAAGCCATTCTTCATTGTCATTTGCTTATTCATGATTGCACTATTTTCTGGCATATTTGCAATGACACCATTTATCGTTAAGATATTCAAAGCATACGACATCCCAATGCAAGAAGATCAAGCGGCGGCTTATTTAGCGGGGGCAAATAATTTGGGGAATGTCATCTTTTTGGTCTTGATTCGATTCATTGGGAAACGGAGATTGTATCTCACAATGCTTATGATCGTGCTTTTGTGCTCTGCCATCGTTTCGGGCTATGGATTTTGGATTTTACCTACTGGCTATAATTCGTTTGAATCGCCCAAGTTTTCATTAGATAACAAAGAAAACGGATACATTCCATTTGTTTGCATTCTTATTTGGAGTTTTTGTTCGTTCTGCGGTGTCAATATCATGCCATGGTAATTTCACTGAAAAAAATTATTTTCATATTTGCTGTTTGTGTCATGTTCAACTTTGAGAAAATCTCATTCAAAATGTTGATTCTTGCAGGCAAATGCTGTCGGAGGTATTCCCGTACAAGTAAGTTAATAAAAATCAGACTTTTTTCCCCGTTTTTTTTACTTTCAATGTGAAACGAATTAAGTTCGAACTTTTTTCAAAATGTCAACTTTTTATTACAATTTTTAAATAATTTCAAAAAAGAACGAGAGCAATATCAACAGGACTTACTGCTGCATTGAACTATGTGCTAAGGTATTAATTAAATAAAAACAACAGCGATTTGAATCTCTTTTCTGATTTTTTTTTTTTTTCAATTTTTTAGTTTCATTTCAATCAAAACTTATTACAACTTGGAGACAGCATTTTCACTGCCCGGTGTTGCGTTTTTCAACTGCATTATAATTGCGTTTGGTTTGGTACTAATGTATAACATTTTACCGGAAACTGAAAATCGCACACTCGAAGAGATTGAGTTACATTTTGCCGACAATTCGAAGAAAATCACGGATCGTATTATTGCACCGATGTGCACACAACAAAAAGACTATGATAAAAACAACGCTGAAATACAACTCAAACAAATTTCAGTCATTAAAAATGATGAGTTGCGAATAAACTACGGCAATGGCATTGCTAATCATATATTTCCAGAGAAAAGTTAGAACACACTGAATTTAAGCAATATAGTCTAGAGCTAACCAAATGAATGGTAAATGAATTTTGATTCAAGAGAAAGATCTTAAAGTTTAAAAAAAATTGGTTTTTACTCAATCACCATCAAAATTCTGAAAATGATTAAAGCCCAATTGAAGCGGGAGTGTAATAAACGAAAAAAATAGAAAATTCTCAGTCAATTTTTTTTTCGAAAAACTACAATAACGCCTTTATGTCGATCACGTTTCGACTTGGTGCCCGATAAAACAATGGCAGTTTAATGAATGATTCTGATACCAACTATGTTGCAAAGAGAAAAAATGCTTTATTTTAGAATTTCACTGTGATAATTGAAGTAGACTAGACTTAATTTGCTAGATTAAGTATATTTTTGTGACAATGTATAATAAATTTTCGCTTTTTTGCTTATAAAAACAGCCCAAATGACGTTTATTACCGCCTTTTTAGCGTTTGAAAGAAATTAACAATTGTTTCTGCGTCGAACAATTGTGCAATGCAATGAATGGCCATTGATTGTTAAGTAGCTATATAGAAATGACACGGTGAATGCGATTGTAAAAGGTACTTCACTCGTTAGTTGTTGAATAATTTCATTTTTCAATGTCATCAATGGGAATTAATTGACTGTTCATGAACTGATACTCAAAACTTTGTCTCTTCCGGTTTTCTCTAAAAAAATCACTTTTTGTTCACTCTCTTCTTCTATTCAAATAACTAGAAATTGTATTGAAGAATGCGTGGTTTTGGCATGAATGAAATTCATTTGATGCTAAATTTTAATTCGACTTACGTTCGCTTTTCAATGAAACCGGTTTTAATCAACAACACCTTACGAAAATTATTATTGAATGAACCGCTGTGTTTTGCGTCAATATTTTTATAGAGTTTAGGCTTTAGCAACGAATTGCAACGTATCTTTAGGGTGATAAATTAATATTTATACATCGAACCTTATGTAAATAACGAAGACACCGATAAGAAATTGTCTAGATACATTTCAACTGGATCTTCCAGTTAGTAGATAGTGATCGATGTTGGACCTAGAAGGAGAATTAATTTAACGCATTTTAATCGATTCATTATGATTTTGCCAAAATTTGACGGCAATATTGTCACAAACTTCGATTAGTACTCGGAATACGCATTAGAGGTGTTGTTAGTTACGGGCATGATCAGGCTTCGACTCAAACAGTGAAAAGTCAGTGAACTGTCACTGGGCTCGATTCACTAGGGAAGAACTTATTTTTATTTGTTTATTTATTTATTAGGAAAGTGAAGTAAGAGCTCTTTCTGTGCTCTTTCCGTAAATGTGAGAATTTCTCATTGAGAGGGCAATTCCAATTGAATATTCGTTATCATAAACCATCGGTTGACCATTTTCATAACTCATTTTTTTTCGGTGTATACGAACCGATTACGGCTCTTATTTTTATAGTCAAGTGCATGGCAAATTGAATGTCTAGTCAATCTCACTAACAGAGATGCTGTCATGCATATTCATTTAAAGGCGTTTCAGCGTTTTTTTTTTGTCTTAACCCATTCACATTTATCGTTCGTTTTGGCCTTCAAAGTAGTGCCATTTTTGTATGCCCACTTTTGTATACTTGTTTTTCCCCTGCTCGTTATCAGTTTTTTTTTCTCGATTCATTGTCACTTTTACTGTTTTTTGCGTAAATTTTTTTTTTTGAATGTGAAACTTTATTCTATAAATTAATGGCCATTTTAAATGAGCCCAATTTTAATCGAGTGTAAACTGTGCGTTGGTGCGGATCGTTAAAATTATTGCTGATTAACTGGGTTAATACAAACTAAAATCAGAACAGAACTGATACCAATTCAATTGAATTGAATCATTTTGATCGATAAATAAATTGTTGTTGAAATTGTGTTGCTTTAATTGGAATCGAATTTAATTTAATGAACAAAATAGCATAAACTTTAAAAAAAAACGGATTTTTCTGCAAACCGTACAGCATTTTGCGTAAATTCTCATATCGCAGCGAAATTTAATGCAAATCAGAAGAAAAGTAAATTTACAACGGTTTCTAAATATTCTGCCAATCAACGTGACGATTCAAGCGTTTATGTAGCATCATAATTGTATTCCGACTAATTGTTTAGTTCTCAATAGGATAAAGTTTCATCATCGGAATCTTTGATAATTTAAATAATAAGAGTCTAGAGAGGAGTTTGTTTTGAAATCATCAATACTTGTCTCGTTTTATTAATAATATTGATCGCTCAATAAAAATCAAAACAGTGCAGTGCATCATATTTTTTTTTGCTGTTACAAAAATAACTGGAATCAACTGGAAATAATTTGCGAGCAAGACAACATTTGCAACGAGACGCGAAACTTACACATTTAGTCTTGCTTTGTTTTTCATTCGAAGCACTTTGAAGTGGAACAACTGGACACGAGTGACTTCGAAAAAAAAACGACAATTTAAAAAAAAATACTTTTCATCAAAATTGTGAGTAATTGTGTGGATTTTATGAGATTTAATTTGGATTTTAATCTCTTTTTTTTATCGAAACACTTTTTGCAATTTCACCCACATCATAAATTTCATAAAAAAATATTCTGAACTCAATGAAATTTTAGCAAAAGTTCATTGATCCGACGATTTTTTTTTCAAATAATCACCGAATGTCTATAATAGCACCAAAATTTATATCCAAAAATAAATGGCGTAAGCATTTGTTTATTTTACTCAAGTGTTATTTGTTTACCATAAAAATTGTGATGTACAGTGCAATCAGTCAGTGTTTGTAAAAAAAATATGTAGCAATGCTAAAAAAAATCGTTGCTTGGAATACGTCGTTTTTGCGCATTCTTTCTTGCACATTTTCTTTCTTTTTTTCTAATATTTGCCCAAAGATTGGAAGAAGAGCTCCTTGCCGAAGAGCACTCAAAGCGATTGAACTATAAAATCATACTCAAAAGCCAAGACTCATAATAATAAGCACGTCAATCAGAGAATCATTTAAAAGGGTCTTCGTCACCACCAAGTGTGAGAGAGATAAGAATCAAATCACATGAAATTTGTAAAATGTGATGAGGATATGTGTATTGATCCGTTCGAAACCCTTAAGTCCATGAGCTTCCACATAAAGTTGGCTACAAAATGTTAGCCCATTCTTTCATTACGTCTCATTTTGGAGATATTTCACGTGTATTTATCATGCTTTCATGTTCAACGCATAGTTTTAAAACAAGGATATGGAAAAAATTGTGTAACATCGTCGCAACACGGCAAATCATTTAGTTGGGCTTCCCTTTTTCACGCACCTATCACGTGCTTATCTATCTAAATCAAAATTGATGTTACTTTTCCGCACACACATAGTGTGAAAGGGGAAAGTATTGTAATGGGTCAAAATTTACGACATCTCAAAAACATGTTTTCTGGACGTTTCTGAGGTCAGAGAACCCGAATCAGGCCGTTTTGAGCATGGTTGTTGTGGGTCTGTTCCACGTCGTACGTCGTACGTCGTACGTCGTACGTCGTACGTCGTACGTTGTCCGCCGTACGCAAAATTTGTCCATCGATTATCTCACCCCCCAGAAAAGTTATTTAAAATCTGACTTCACGGGATGATTGGGGGTCCCCAGGAATAGAAATCATCAGATTTTGAGCGACTTTGGTTGATGGAAAAAAATTCCATGCCTGGAGTGATACCTATGAAAAAGAGTCCAATTTTCGTCCAAAAGTCATACTTAATGTAGACTTAAACACTCAAAAATATGTATTGGGGGGTTTTTTGGCACGAGAAAACCGAATCCGACGTTAGTTTTGAGATACAATCAATTTTTAATACAGTTTCCTTGAAAAAATCACAAAAAATTTGGATTTTTGTATGGGAGCCATGCCTGTATGCTACCTTAATGACGTGAAACTTTGCACAGACTATTTTTTACACAAAAAAATAACATTCTGAAAATTTGAAGAGATTTCAATTAAAATAAGGGGTACCTCCCATACAAAATTTTCAATTGGCTCAAAAACGAATATTTTGTATGGGAGGTACTCTTGATTTTGGTTGAAATTTCTCCAAACCCTCCGAATGTTATTTGTGAAAAAAATAACCTGTGCAAAGTTTCACGCCATTAAGGTAGCATACAGACATGGCTCCCATACAAAAATCCAAATTTGTTGTGACTTTAGTTATGAAAAGTGTTTCAAAAATAATCTTTATGGCAAAATTAACGTCAGACATATTTTTATAGTATTTTGTTGGAAAATAGAATACTTTCAAATGTCGTACAAATGGGTTCATCATGAAAGTGTGAAAAATCTTTTCTTGGCTACTTCTGCTATTAAATTAAAGAATATTTCGTTGCCAAAGTTGAAAAATATTTTTTGGTCTCGAACTTTACGCCGCTTGAAAGACTTGAAGAATCGAGCAAATATTATTTTGAACTTTCTTAATAAAATACGCAACTACCACCGTGCGGAAAAGTTCGTCTTACTCCCGTAAGACTCTTTATTTCAATTACGATTTATTCTCTTCAAATATCCCATATGGAATTATTGCATACGTTTATGGTTTGGCGAACCGCGACCATAAAACGATTGACGTTCAAATTTCCTAACATGTTTTTTTACATGTTTCTATGTATCTTATCAAATGGCCGTTAAAACGTATCTAAGCGTTCGGTTTTAAATGTCATGATGTGCAAGATTGTTCTGCAATGAAAATATTTCAGATAAAAATGCAATTAAAATGGAATTTCAGATAACGCAAAACCGAACAAAAGAATAGAAAAAAAATCGTTTCCGATTTAACAAAGATTCATTGTCATGCCATCCATTGTTGGGCATTCAACGCCAGACTAAAAGCCAACTTTTATCATTCTAAACAAATCAACATAGTGATCAATCTAATTTGCCGCACATCAATCATTCAAATTCATAAACTGGAATGCTGTTCACGCTCTAATAATAGAGATTTTAATTCAATAAACAAGTTTTGTGTAATAAATCTGTTTATTTCATTGTACAGTGAGAACAATGTCGATCGATATAAAAAGTGAGAAACAAAGCAAGAGAGATGGGAGGGAAAAGGTGGACAAATTTCGGCGATTCGCCGCTCAGGTGAGATTTTGTTTTGAAACAACGACCCGAATGTAAGAACGACTGGCTGAGCCAGACCAAATGACATTCTTTCAGACTCAAGGTCATATTTTTCAGATTTAACAGTAAAAAATTGAATTCTATTTGATTTTGTTCATTTGAATAGTTTATCGCAACAACAGCCGAAAATTTGCTGTTATTTGATATGGGCTGTTGTCACGCTTTCCCCTTCTTAATAATAGGTTAGTGACCTTCATAGGTCAGTTAAATCGTGTTTAAATAATAGGTCTTTCTAATTTATTATTTTATATTTTTATTATTTTTTATAGCTGCTCTCACCGGCCTAACCAATAAACACAATTTAAACGAAACACTCTCCGTTACGGCAGTTGAGGCATCTTGGTTGGGTAAATATTTCAATTGAAAAACTAAACAAAATCAACCAATTTAAATGCATCTAAAATATTTATTCGACTGATTGATTGAATTGGTTTGATTGAAAATCTAAATTATTAGAAAAAAACTTTGACTAAAACGAGTCTCTTGATTTTTTTTTATTACTAGCAAGCATTGGGTTTGTTTTCGAAATTTGCGGAAGTATTTTTTCAGCGCTTATCACTGGTACGCATAAATGATAAGTTTTCGCACCTCGTATAGGCACATGAAGCACTTTTTTTTATTAAATGTCAATTAAATTATATCTGAATTGACTTCAATGAAAGATAACACACATTTTTTTCTTCCGCCAATTTTTAGACGCACTGGGTCGAAAATTTGCGATGATGATCGTGAACGTTCCACTCGTGATCGCCTGGTGAGTTTTTTTATAATATCAATCATTTTCAACTTAATTCCATGAAGAAAAAAAAATCGAACGTTTTTCAAGGTTTGACACGGAGTGTCACAAAATGTGTTTTTCAAAATCAAAATTGATTGTCTTTAATAATAGAGATTTTAATTTTAATTAAAGGTTTATGATGTATACTGCCTCAAACACTTTTCATATTTTCATTGCCAGCATTTTACTTGGTCTAGGTGCTGGTGAGTGCTTTTGAACTTTCTGATTATGAAATTCGACCATTTTTACACTCTTACATTTGTTACACCACGCTATTTTACTTTTTAAGGATTGATGGAATCACCGATCATCACTTATGTTGGGGAAATTTGGTAAATTTTTACTTCAATTCAAATAAAATTCGATTTAGATATGACAAATAATGGCTATAATTATCGATGCGATCAGCGAACCGACATTTAGAGGCGTGATGGTCGCTTACACACACGTTGGTTGGTCACTTGGAATGATTTTGGTTGCCACTTTGAACACATTGATGCCTTGGCGGATGGTAGATTATTTTACGTTATATTACAAAGAAAGCAATTTTATTCTTTTCTCTTTATTCTGTTCCGAAGGTGGGTCTTGTTTGTATGATTGTCCCAATATTTACAACAATCGCGCTTAGTATAGTGCCCGAAACTCCACTCTGGCTACTTTCCAGAAACCGCCAAGAAGACGCATTGAAAAGTCTTCGGTGGTTGCGTGGCTGGGTTCACAAAGAATCGGTGAATCAAGAGTTCCAAGAGCTACAACGCTACAGCGAACGTTACAAGTCGTGCGAAGTGTGTATCAAAAAAGATCTAAAATGTAGTCATCCATTGCCAACATTCTACGAAAGACTTCAAGAATTAAAGCGAAAACCAACACTCAAGCCGTTTACCATTGTGATGATCCTGTTCGTTATATCATCATTTGTGTCAACTTTCAGCATGTCATCGTATATTGTACAAATTTTGAAAGCCTACAATGTACCAATGGAACCTGATCAAGCGGCGGCTGTGCTGTCATATGTCAATAACCTGGGCAATATTTCATTTTTGTGTTTGATTCGTTTCACTGGAAAGCGATATCTGTACTTAACAATGATGACACTGCTGCTTTTGAGTGCCGTGACACTTTGCGCATATGGATTTTTAATCTTGCCAAATGGATACACTTCGTTTCCGGATCTTACTCCAAACTTTGCATTAGAAAACAAAACACTTGGTTACATACCGTTTTTCTGCATCATAGTCACCAATTTCTGCATGTATTGTGGTATAAACGCGATGCCATGGTCAGTTTTTTTCAGTTTTATTTTTATGATATTTCACATTTACTGTTTGTGTCACTTTCAAGTTTCATTTAAAATTCGTTTTTTTCGCTTCTTGCAGGCAAATGATTTCGGAAGTGTTTCCATACAAGTAAGTTAATAAAAAAAATCGGCCTTTTTTCCCGTTCTTTTGACCTTCAATGTGTTACTCGAACTTTTTTCAAAATGTCAACTTTTTATTACAATTTTTATATAATTTCAAGAACGCGTGGAATGGCCACAGGACTTACTGCTGCATTGAGCTATGTGCTTAGCTTCGTTTCAACAAAAACGTTCTATAGTTTGGACACAACGCTATCCATGCCGGGCGTAGCTTTGTTCAACTGCATTATGATTGTATTTGGTTTGATATCGATGTACAAAATATTGCCGGAAACTGAAAATCGCACATTGGAGGACATTGAAATGCATTTTGCGGACAATTCGAAGAAAATAACCGATCGTAAAATTGACCAGATGTATCCAGATGCGAACGTAAAAGAAAGCAATGAAATGCCAACGAGATCCAGTTCAATTGTTGGCATTGACGAACAATTTAAACCGAATAATTAACATAGCTGTGATAATTATGGATTTTTTTTAACTTTTCAAGTTAGATAGTTTAAGACAGTTTAGAAACAGAAAATATGCAATTTTTATAGATTTTTTTAGATAGTAACGACAAGTTTTTTTTTTCAACATTTGTTTGGAGATTTTCTCAAACATTTCGTTTGTTATATATATATATATATATATATATATGCCAATGACCTAAGGTAATAGAATGGTGAATGCGTTCACACAATAAAAATTGTCATTTGTTGACTCTTGATAACACACATATACCACTATTTATATATATTCAAAATAACTTTTTTTTTTTCATACAAAATAAAGACAAACATTGTTTTGAAATTTGATCGATTTAACACAAAATAAAGCAGACGATCCAATTGCAGACAATTTATTTAAATTAATGAGCTTACTGGTTTCATTTGGATACGATTGAATTTATGAAAGGAAAAATGCAGAACAAAAGATATCGCTCGCTCTATTTCGATGTTCATTCATATAAATTTACTCAAATGTCAATTCGTACAGTACTGCTCAAAAATATTAGAACAAAATACAAAAATACATTTTTTTATATATCATTCATTAACAAACATTTGTTTATTTGCATTAATTTTATACGTTTAACGTTGCTATATAATTACAAAAATTAAAGCAAATAAACGAAGGTTTTTGTTAATAAATGATGTAATATATCGAAAAAAATGTATTTTTTTATTTTTGTTCTAAAACTTTTGAGTAGTACTGTACATACTCGCAATCGGTGCTTCTGCGAATCACTTTTTACGGCGAAGAATTTGATGCCATGCCTGAGCACATGATGTGATTTTTTCTCGCATTGTCTTGTCTTTCCGAAATTTATACTTTTTTTGGAATGCATTTTTGGGTTACTTTATGAATTGCCCCAAAAAAAAGCCATTATCAACGCAATAAAAAGAAGTCCAAAGACTGTAACACGCATCAAAATCGAATTGGGTTTTGAGTGCGTGCACTTTTCAAAATAAAAACGATCACTTGTTTTGCTTTACGTATGCATTGGCTATCAGTGGCCTAAAAATTCCAAGCAAATCAATATGAACATAAACTTTGGAATTGTTCAAAGAAAAAAAGTGATTTGTGTATTCAAACATTTTTGCAATCAGCATTATTGACGCGTAATCAAAAGTGTCATGTTACTTTGGTTTCTTACTTTTCAAATGTTTGCTTCGAGTCACATTTGCTGATGCAGCACAAAAATACGAGGAATTATGGTTTAATTAATAATCTGCAACTTGATAGGCTTCACATTTGCTTCAAAACCAGTGACGATTTAACATTTACTTTGGTGATCGGTGCCAATTCATTAAATTAACAGTGATAGAGACAGAAATAATGAAAGCGTCTCAATCAAATGGTAATTTTTTTTTTTCGTTATTAAATTGAATATTTTTTCCTTTCTTTGGTGATTTTTGGATTAAATTCGAGATTTTTTGAAAGTTTTGTCCAAATTTTTAAAGTCTTTCAAAAGTGTTTTTCTTTTTCAACGATTTTCCTTCTCAAATTTCTGTTTGTTTCTTTCTTAAAAATAGATAACGAGCAGTTGCTAATATGCAACGTTCGATCGGCAGGAACGAAGCGAATTTTATTCATCATTGGAAGTTTGTGCATTTGTTTTGTGCTAGTGCTGTTTTTCTTACTGAACAATGTTGAAATGGTTGAAACAAAAGAGCGTCTTAAAAGATCGACGATTGAAAAAGTTGACTTCAATAATGTCAATCAAGTGCGTAAATTCGATGGCCAAAGAAGTGAATTTGGACACCGTCAAAAGCGATTTTCGTCGGTTGATCCCGTCCACTTCGAAATACCCGTGCAACAAAAAGGTTTAAGAACAAAACGATTGACCGAAAATTTACAACAGTTAAAAGTGCAATATCAGCTCTGTAAAAAGTCCAGTGCCGACAAACGTGAATGTGACAAATATTTCAATGAAATGGTTAAAATAAGTGAAGCGATTAATCACGAGATTAAAACGCTCGGTGAAGGTGATCAAGATTTTCAAACCGTTCATCAAGAAATTGTTCAGCGCGAATTACCATTGCCGCCGTGGCCGGAACCAGTTGGAGAACCTCTTAATGAAGTGAATCAAGAAGAAAAAGTGCCACATAATATGAAATCGTTTACACATTTTCCACGCATTCATGAAGAATTAGATAAAAAACGAATGAATTTATGGAATGTTGATGATACACCAAAATCACCACAAAAAATGCCAAGACCACCAGCACCGGATCGTTTGTTAGCTCCGAATTTTCATCCAAGTCGCTTACAATCATCACATGCTACGTTTCGTGATAATGAGAAAATCAATCAGCTGAAAAATCTAAATGTTGGTGGTAAGTGTTTGACAGTTTTAATCCAGAAGAAGGCTTAATTTTTAACAATTTATAAAAACAAAAAATCTCAAGGAAAGATAGTCTTTTAGCGTCGGATCGCAAATTTTAACGAAACACTGAGTCCGAAATATTTTTATTAATCTTTTTTATCATACATAGACCAAAATGGTCAAATTATGCAGTTGTGTGAACAGTTAATCCGTAGTCAAAATGCACACTCGGATCAATCGGCTTCAGGCGGCAATTTGCCTGGACCCACATCAAGCGGATTTGTCACGAACAACGTTCAACCTTATAATAACCAGAATTTCCAAAACCAAATACCAAATACAAATCAAAATTTCCCATCACCACCACAACAACAGCAGCAACCGCAGCAAAAACTGCAACCGCAGCAGCAAATACAGCAACAATTTAGTCCCATAGGTGGTATGTTGACCTTTCGATTGACGATCCAATTTAAATTTGTTATTGTTGCATAATTGCGTTATTCAATGAATGTGCTGAGAAATTGCAAATTTGGTTTCAAATATTTATTATTTATTTTTTTGGTGCGAACAACAACATTTAGTTGCATTAATTAGAACACTTTTTTCCCGAATTCATTAATTCATTGATATCGTCTGAATTGATTTGATAGCTGTTGGGCCAGTATTTGTGCGTTCCAATCCAATTTCGACTCCCGTATGCATGTTCCCACATTGCCAGCATCTACAATCAGTGCAGACCGTACCAGTTGGCCAAAGTATGTTTTTACCCCAACAACAGTTCATAGCGCCGCAGCAACAGTTTATTTCACCGGTTACAGGTGGCGGTGCGAATCGTAAGATTTTCCGATCAAAAAAAAAGTTAAGACAATTTTATTTCAGTTTTTTTTTTTACCTTTCCAGGAGTTATTTTGGTTAATTCAAATACGCAGCAATTCGCAACCACGTCACCGAGTGGTATGGGGTGAGTGAATAAAACAAATCAAACCGAATATATTTTTCACCTTGAATCTCCTTTCGTAGTTTTGTTCAGCTCGTAAGTCCGCCACTTCAAGCCCGATCCGAATCGCCAGCCGATGAATCGGATGATTGTCCACATTCAGCGAAGCACCAATTTCAAAATACCACAAAAATATCGTCGAAACTAAAAAGTGCCAAACAGAGTTTGTGTTTTTCTTTCGATATTAACATTCGATTTGGAATTCTAATGTTCTCAATCTCTATCAAATAGGTTCCGGACAACCATTTATATCGTTTCTGAATCAAATGGTGCCGAACAACACCATAAGTCCGTTTAATACATGCAAAGAAGGTGAAACATCATGTATAAATTCGCATCAATGTGTTATAAATGAAAAATGGTGTGACGGTGTGGTTGATTGCTTGGACGCCAGCGATGAAACATCGTGTTCATGTGTGTCTCGCTTGAATTCCGATAAAATTTGTGACGGATATTTGGATTGTCCTTTGGGTGCCGATGAAATTGGATGTTTTGGCTGCAACAAACACTC
Source organism: Contarinia nasturtii (assembly GCF_009176525.2). Taxonomy (NCBI): domain Eukaryota; kingdom Metazoa; phylum Arthropoda; class Insecta; order Diptera; family Cecidomyiidae; genus Contarinia; species Contarinia nasturtii. The sequence continues at coordinate 41,228 of NW_022201978.1, read as the reverse complement.
ATATTCGTGCTACAACAATGCTGACGACTATCAACACTCGAAAACCGCATTGGGCGCCATGTGTTTCACTTTGGATCAGAAATGGTAAAAAAGTCTTTTTCATTCAAATTTGGTTCAAATAACAAACAAAAAAAACAATTTTTCCAGCGATGGTTTCACAGATTGTTTGAACGGAAAGGACGAAGAGGATTGTTCAATGCTTATCAAGCACATTGGATTGCATACGGTATGTGAAGAGGACAAATTTTAATCATTTTTCATACTGATTTCGTTGCTTTTTGGTTGTAGTCGTTTATGGTGCCGAACACCGAAGGTGTTTTATATCGAAACTACCGAGGACGTTGGTATCCGGTGTGTGAGTATTCCTTGAATTGGGCCAAAGACGCATGCGAATCCGAAATGGGTGAACTGTCCGGGTAAATTGTTCACATTTCTTAAGATTACTTCATTTATTTAAAAAAAAAACGCGCATATTTTCCAGATTTCCAGAAGTTCAAAGTCATTTGGGCCTATTGCCGGGCAAATTTATTTCATTGTCTTCGCACGATGAGAGGGAACATTTATCGAATCGGATTCGCTTTTCGGATACTTGTCCCACTCAAAAAGGACGAGATATTCATATTCGAGTCAAGTGTCCACCGATGAAATGTGGTAGCATTAAAAAACCGTTGTCGAATCTACCGAATCTTCGTATTCGAAATGAAAATGAGCGCCACAAACGTGATGAATATCTACGAATCGTTGGCGGAGACCGATCTGGACCCCATAGTTGGCCATACATTGTTGCCATTTACAAAGACGGAAAGTTCCATTGTGGTGGTACGGTTTTCAACGAGTTTTGGGTAATTTATTATTTGGAATTTTTCTGATTTATTATTTTAAATCCACCGCAAATTTGAAAAGTTTGATTAAAAAAAACTGTTCTTCTGAATAGATCCTTTCGGCTGCTCATTGTGCGATGAAAGCGGGTAGAAATTACTATGAAGTGCATGCCGGTTTGCTTCGTCGGTATAGTTTTGCGCCCGAGGTTCAAATCCGAAAGGTTGATGCTGTTATTGTGAATGATGGTTTTGATCGATTTGGTAATCTCATTTTTTTTTTCAATAATTTTCCCATCCCATTCAATTAACTGATGAAAAAAAAATGCATTTTTAACATCCAGAAATGTTGAACGATGTCTCACTGTTCCGCATGGAAAAGCCATTGAATTTCAATCGATGGATACGACCAATTTGTTTACCATCTCCTGAACGAGTTACCAATCAAATGGATCCGAATTGGATGGACGGACCACCGCCGGGAACCACTTGTACTGTTGTAAGCATTATTTTGATTTCTAACATTTCTGGTTTTGAAATATTTATTCTAACTCATGTGTGGACTTTTTGAAGGTTGGCTGGGGTGCATTATCCGAGGGTGGATCGAGTCGTAAGTTTGGATGATTATCTTTCTACTGAATTGTTTCTCATCTTTTCATATTTTTTTTTGTATTAAGCCGACAATTTGGAAGAAGTGAATGTACCAATAATGAAGAATTGTAAGACATCAGTTGACATCAGTGGCAATGAGATTTGTGCTGGTGAAAAAGATGGTGGCCACGATGCTTGTCAGGGCGACAGTGGAGGACCATTAATATGCCGAAGTAATTTGGATCCAAACGAATTTTATCTTGCTGGTATTGTAAGTCATGGTGAGGGATGTGCTCGACGCAATGAACCTGGTGTTTATACACGTGTCGCCTTGTATATTGACTGGGTCAATACAATGATCAATTCAGATCTTCGAACAACCGCCGCTTTTACAAAACGTGAATGTCCTGGTTTCACGTGTGTTTGGAGTGGTCGCTGCATTTCAAAGGAATTTGTTTGTAACGGTCAAGTCGATTGTTTGAATGGCGAAGATGAATTGAATTGTGCATTCCACCCGGGTGGTAGACCGAGGAAGAGAGTTGGCAGAGAGAAAACCGATGACCATGAACTTCCTGAAGGCGGCGGAAATTCAGATATACCACGTGGTCAACTTGATCAGAAAAAGAAATCAAGCACAAAAGCTCCAGCCACTGTCGCTACAACTACAGAAGCATCTGCCGCCGTGAGGCCGATCGCTTCGACAACAGAAGTATTAACAACCGAAGCACCTGACACTGTGAAACCGGTTGCTACGACTACGTCAGCACCTGTCACTGTAGCGCCGCTTCGCACGACAACGGAAGCACGTGTGACCGTGAAACCCATTCCTTCAACAACAGAAGCGTTAATCACCGAAGCACCTGTCACCGTAAAACCTATCGCTACGATTGCGTCAGCACCTGTCACTGTAGCGCCGATTCGTACGACAACGGAAGCACGTGTGACCGTGAAGCCCATTCCTTCGACAACAGAAGCGTTAATCACCGAAGCACCTGTCACCGTAAAACCTATCGCTACGACTGCGTCAGTACCTATCACTGTAGCGCCGATTCTGACGACAACGGAACCACCTGTCACCGTGGGACCGATTTCTACAACAACAGAACCCATTGAACCGGTTCTTCCAATCACTCCAGTAACTGACACACCTACTGCAACTACAACGGTTGCTAATCACCCAGAAAAATTGAATACCACCCTTCCTTCAGTAAAAACGAAACGCAAAACAACTACTGAAGATATAAACATCACATCAACCCCTGTTCCCCTTGTGACGACTACAAAGAGTCCGAAACATTCAAGTTCAATTGAAAAGCCAGCCGATTCAGGTCCATCGGTATTTGATCAAGAAGACCTGGGCCCAACGAAAGCAACCGATTTACGAAACGGCACGCTTGAAACGACTACAGAAGGATTTATAATCCCTGAAGCTAAAGAAGGCGCCAACATTTTCATATGTAAAAAGTGAGTGATTTTGATGAATTTTAACTTTTTTTGTGGTTTTAAATAATTATTTTTTATATTTAGCATTACCCAAACGATAGACATTGCAATGCGATGCGATAGAAACGATGACTGTGAAGACGGCACCGATGAACAAAACTGTTCTTGTCGGGATATATTGAAAGTGAGGAGTAAAAATGAGTGAAAATTGTTTATATTTTATCATTAATCAATTCGAATTGTTCATTTTCAGAATGGTTATGCTCATTTGATTTGCGACAAGCATGTCGATTGTTTGGATCTCTCCGACGAAAAAGGTTGTTCTTTGTGCAAGAAAGATGAATTCGAATGTCGAAAATCAAAACAGTGCATTCCAAAAGATCAGCAGTGTGACGGACACGAGGATTGTAAATTTGGCGAAGACGAGCAGGAATGCAGTAAGTGATCATTTGAATGTTTCAAATATATTCGAATTTTTACATTTTTTCTTTCTTCTTTCCAGTTGCTTTGACCGATGGTAAAGTGGTCTTAATGGATGCCGAATTGAAACCAGCCTTAAGACATGAGGGAGTTTTATGTGAAAATGCGAATGGCAGATGGTCGGTGCGATGCGTCCGACGAATGGAACCTCAGAAAAACTCTGAATTGGCTGGCGAAACGTGTACACTTCTAGGTTTTAGCGGATATGTTTCGCACAATGTCATCATGGTCAATAAAGACGGTGACTTTAAACCAAAGCCGAGAGATCACAATCACCGAGTTAACTTTATGCGGTAAATTTATTTGGAATAAATGTCATTTTTTGTTGAATTTCTTGAACATTTTTGGTTTTTTCAGGCAAACAGTTTTTGATCGTCATTCAATGCCTCGATTCATGTTCAAAAGAAGCTTAGACATCAATAAATTTTTGCATGCGTCACAAGACGATGATGATCTTAACATGTCCGATATTATTGTTGGGGCACCGCGTGAATGCTTTGCGTTATCGATCCAATGTGTTCCACATATGGTGATGCCAATTATAAATCCAACCCCAGGCGAGCTCTTACCAAGTGATAACAAAACATCACCACCAACATCAACAATTACACCTGTGACAACACCGAAACCAACGGCACACCCAACGGAACCACAACAATCGAAACCAATTGAACCGGTCATACAACCCGAAAAAGTGCCAAATATTATTGTTCCGATTCCGGCAAATGATACACAAGAGGACATAATTGTTGACAACTTCAGTGCACCATGGATTGCAAGTATTTTCATTGATGGCGATTTATCAAGCATTGGCGTTTTACTGGATCGGTATTGGGTGTTGAGCGAGAAAACAGTCATCGATTCGGTCAAGTATGGCATTTTTATTTGAAAAACAGTGGAATTTTCTAAAAGAATCGAAAAATTTCCAAAATAATTGTATTTTTCGCCATTTTTATTTTCTTTCATCATTTTTTTCTTTTCAATTTTTTTTACAATTATAGTTTGGACCAACATGTAATCAATGTTATTTTAGGACATTCGAAGAGTCCACCCAACGTTTTAACGCTAACCGAGCAGATAATTCGTGTCGATTGTGTTCGCGCCTTGCACAATTCGACTTCCGCAATTTTATTGCATTTAGCCAATTCACCGAAATTTGATCGATACACGTTGCCAACGTTTTTATCGCCACGGTAATTATCATCCTGAAAATGTTGAGAGAGAGAAAAAAAAATCAATATTTTATCGTGACATTTTCTTTGAATTTAGCATCGATAAAAATGATGAGGATTGTGCTGCCATTACGCATGGGCCGACTGGAGGTTTTGTCAGTATTCCAATCGTACGAAATGAGACCGATTGTCCAGATGAACAAAGCAATTGCTACCAAACCGAAGAACTGATTGAAAATATAAAATGCGATGGATTTGGTATGTGTCTTCATTACTTTTTTCATGCTGTGAAGAGACACTCATTTCAATCAAATTCAATCCATTTCAGATGCATCCAAATACGGATTAGTTGTTTGTCGATCAGAACAAAATAACACATACTATCCGATTTCAATTTTCTCACACGATGACGGGCTATGCACCTTTAATAATTTGACACAAATTCAGCCACTGGAATATAGTTACCGAAGCATTGAATCGATTTTGAGTAAGAATACTTTCTCTTTCAAAGGAAATTCCACAAAAAAGGCTTAAAATACAACCAAAGTTAATAACTAATTGATTTTCAGATTGGCCATTGTGTTCGTATAAAAAAGAGATGCCAGCCTGCTCAGGCCACCGTTGCCCATTGGGCGAATGCATTAGCAATGAAAGAGTTTGTGACAAAACGCCCGACTGCGTAGACGGCAGCGATGAACACGAAGAATTGTGCCGGAAAAAGAAGAAATGTACACCACAAGAACTGCAATGTGGCGACGGCACCTGCGTGTCCAAAACAAAGTTTTGCGATCGAGTGGCAGACTGTAAAGATCTCAGTGATGAACCAAAGGGATGCACTTGTTTCCAATATTTCGAGTGAGTTCAACAAGACAAATCCATTTTTTTTCAAGACATTCATTGACAACTCGTACATTGATAGATTAACAGATCCACGGAAAATTTGTAATGGAATTCCCGACTGCCATGATAAGTCGGATGAGAACCTGAATTGCCCATGTCGACGAGAGAGTTTCCGATGCGGAGAGTAAGTTTGCAACTAATTTCGATTTTGAAACGAAGAAAAAATTATTTTGATTTTCTCTCTCCAAACAGTTCCGGCATGTGTGTTCCGCCTCAGTTTGTCTGTGATGGACAATCCGACTGTCCCAGTGGCGAAGACGAGCAATCTTGTCATGGCGTTGAAGAAGGATATGAAAACAGGTGAGCAAAGCGTGAAGTAGCATCAAATTGAAGGGCATTTGATTTTTGTTCTCTCTTTTTTCAGCGGATATTACCGTGTTATTGAGCGATCGGCTGGCGAATGGCAGACAAAATGCTTATGGAAAGCGCATCCAAATCCTCCATCAAAAGTGGAACTTAAACATATATGCAATGAATTGGGTTTCGTAAATGCAACAAATATTCAGTATCATCTTTTGGACACTGCAAAAGAGGACACACCGAAATATCCACAGAAATCCACCAAAGTTATTTGGAAAAATGTATTTTCCGTTGTTCAGTTGAACGACAAATTTCGTTTGACAAAAGTTAATCACGGCCCAAAAACCATTCAACACGTTCATTGGGACGATAACGACAAATCGAATTGTTATCAGCTTGAAATTAGCTGTGCTTAAGACATCTGACTTTCTTTCTCTTTTAAAATGAATAAATCTATTGCTTTTTTACCTTTTTTCGTGCATAAATTCGGTTGTTTTGATTAATAAGGGGAAACTCTGCTTTCCGAGAATGTGGTGGACGGTAAGTGATCGGATCTATTCATGAAACAAACATGATTTCATTTGGTGGTTTCTCCCGACGAATTTCATAAGTTGCACCGTAAATCTCAATGACAAAACATCAAATTTAATGCTGCAAATATGTGACTTTGATACAACGTATCCAAATTATCTAAAGATTAAGCTAGAAAGAAGCATTTTATAGTGCTTCTGGTTCTTCTTAATTGTAAACAAAACGTTAATACATTTGCTTGAGATATTGTTTCTTTAATTTAATTAATTTTTTAAAAAAATCGGTCAAAATTCTTGTACAGACTTAATTATGGTGTTGTTTTCATGTTCACTTGGAGAATTTATAAGTCATCTTTATTATTCCTTTTTGAAATGGCAATTTTTCGGTCGGTGAATTTCTTCGAATTATCGGCGAAATGCATTTCGATGTCCTCTAGCGAACGATTTTCGGTTTCTGGCAAGATTTTATACATTAGCACCAGACCAACGGCAATAACGATGGAATTAAACAACGCGACTCCGCTCAGTGAAAATGTCGTCTCCAAATTGTAATAAGTTTTGGTTGAAATGAAGCTAAAAATTGACGTGTTGATAAAATTATAAATGAGAAGAAACAGAA
>NW_022201978.1:0-29375 GCF_009176525.2 Contarinia nasturtii | reverse complement strand
AGTGGATCTATGTGTGAAATTATTTCCATTATTTTCTAATTTCTTCAAACAGCTCGATCAAAAATATTTATTTATTCACCTGTTATTATTGCAGATAAGATTGAACCCAACGGTTGAACTATATAGTTAATGCTACCTGTTGAAATAAAACAATTATTAAGATCTTGTAATAATGTAATGATTGGTATTCATTTTTGATTCTAATTAAATTGCAAGTAAATTGTGGATAATTGTGAGAGGTGAACAAGTTATCTTGACTTCCATTAGAAATGAACATATCAACTTGGTATAAATCAGTGAACAGTTATATATTTCTTTGTAGTTTTGCATTCTGAAAAGAATTTCATGCAATTCCACAGTTATATTAACATAAAAATAAAAATAAAACTAACAACCAAATCTATTCATATGTTCTGTCATCGCAAAGCATTGAAACCGTTGACCTACCTAACCAGCTGACTTGTGATGCGGTAAGCGATAGAGTTTCATTCTGATTAAATTTGTTTTGAATTCCGGTCAAAGCTGGAATTAGTATTCCAGGAAAGGCCAAACTGTTCATTGAAAAATGAACAAAAATTAAATGGTTGATTTAATTTCATTATTTATTTACAATTAGTTTGAAAAGATCATGTTCATTGAATGGTTTTGAACATAGCTTCTGACCACTGGTCCGAGGGGTCTAATTACATCCCCTGGAGAATGGATGTGGAAAATGAAATCTTTTACAAATTGAGAAAAATAATCTTTCGATTTGCTGCGAAAAAAGTGAAGAGCAAAAACGAAAAAGATCGAGATTTGCATAGAAGCTGAAAATTACCACTTAACAATTTTGAATTTTTTTAAAATTACACCTTAGAATGCGTCCGTCAGAAGCTATGGCTTTGAATAAATATGAAAAAATCACCAAGTACCTGTGATAGAAATCGACGATATTTATAGTTGTGTTTGCCATCCTGATGTTCGTAAAATTCCATTGTCGAAATCGTCCAACAGTGGTTTGTTTCTCGGCTTTCTCACGATTAAAAAAAAAAAAATAGAAGCGCGTGTTTAAAATGTTTAAATTACATCGAGAAGATTAGGCTCAACATATAATAAAAAAATTATATGCATTGTAAAATTTATCACAACACAATGGTGATGCCTTATCAATATAACGCACCAATATTTCTCAATCTAACAACAAATGGGAGAATGAAGCTAAACAATTTTGACTGCGGTGCTCTTCACACCCATCGACAAACCCACTTTACAGAGCTACAAGTAATCGCTATTTTGGTTTATGACAGTCTGCTAATCTGTACGTTTTACAATTAAATTTAATTCCAAAGTCTTTAAAGCCAATCATGATTCTATCAAGACAATTAATGAAAACGAATACAAACTTATAGATAATTCATTTTTGGAGTATGATGAATTGAACATCACGGAATGTATTTGGCTAATTCAATTTTTTTTCTCAATTTTTCATGCTTCAAAGCCGAAAAGTATGCAAGCCATGTTCAGCATATAAATCGGATATAAATTAATTCATTCAAGAAAAAAATGAAAATGGAGCTAACTTCATTACAATCACAGAATCGACCAATGCCCGCCAAGTTGCACAGTTTCAGTACAATCAAATGTGTGCATACCATTAAAAAGGACGGCAATTATTGCGAGGAAAATATTTCATAGGTAAAAAAGATTCGATCTGTATACAAAAATAAAAAGGTATCTATTGGAAGAGTGTTTGATTCAGCCCATTGAAATTGATTCAGACGTGCAATGGGAAAATTTTGTGTTGACTCGAACCAAATATTTTTTTATTTATTTTTGTTGCAAATATCTGACGCCATGTTTTATTTCCAAACTGTATACAATAAGTGTGAAAGAGAAAGCATTAAATTAATCGCGCCAATTTAAGTCAAATTAATCTGTCAAAGTATGCACCATAAAACATTGAATCTCATCTGCCTTCTTTTTTAGATCACCAGGTCAAAATCTCGGAAATGAATGCCAAATCAGGTGAAAAATGGCACGGTAAAGCCTCACAATGTATTCAAAAGATGCCAACATCGAAATCAACAAGAACCACAAATATGACTGATCTCGATGACGTATGTCTCCAGACAATTTTCGGTCACTTGAATATCGGCGATATGTTGAATGTCTCCAACTCAAACAAACGTTTACGTGTGTCTGGTGCTCCAGTCTTTGCTCGCCGATTTGGCAATAAAACAGTCACTCTTATGGATATTTATCCGAAATCACCTGAAATATATATTCATCGAAAAAACACTATCACTGTGAGCGGACTGAAGGAATGCTTGCAGTTTTTACGCTGTTTCAACCATGCCATTACCAAATTGACGCTGTCATTCGCCCATTCAACCGTTCAACATCATTCGATTGTTGATCAATACATCTATGATTATTGCATCGCATCTTTGGTGGAACTTACCGTTTTTGACCGGTCATCAAATCTATTTGAACATTTGAAGGTGCCATTTTCAGGTGAGATGGAGTTATTCAAGAAAACCATTCAAAAATATTGATTTTACTTTTCTTCTGCAGCCATGCACACACTTTGTCTCGATGAGTGCCGTTTGAGTAAAAAATTCAAACAATTCGAAAAATGGTTTCCACGGTTGTGTCACCTCGAGCTGTTCTGTAATCATCTCGATCCCACTTGCATCGAGGTCTCATTCCCTTCTTTGACGTATCTGGCCACTGAAATCAATAATGGCAATCAAAAAACCGATATCAACAAAGAAAATGTTGAAAAAGCATTGCGTTTGAATCCGCAACTTCGCAGCTTGAACATTCGCGTTGCTTCGGATGAAAAGCTTTCGTTCAGCGATTTCATTAAGATTTTTCGCAAAAATCCACGCATCACAAAACTTCAAACAAAATGGTATTGTGATCGAACGCTCTACAATAATCCAGTGGTGCCACATGAAATTGCAGCTGCTTTGCCATCGCTCAAGGAACTACATCTCACTGGGTTTATATTCACAGACGAAGAACCAATCATACTATTCGATAGTGTCAAGTCGTTGAAAAAGTTTTCATTCCCACTTTCGCGTAATACACAATACACGTGGCTATGTGAAGAATTGGATTATTCATGGGAGGTGTCGAGAAATAAAGATCATCTTGTCACGTTGAAGCGTTAATGACAAATTATTTTTAACAATTTAAAATGTACGACTAAGCATTTAAAACACTTAGACAATTGTATTACAAATACCAAATAATAAAACATTTTATAAACCAAACAAACCGTATTTGACTATATTTCATCCATAATATCTTCACAAGATGCAATTGCACATTATTTATTTCTTTGAAGAAATATTAAAATTATTTTTTTAGTTCAAAATTCTTCTAAGGCATTCCACTTCACCGGAATTTGTACCACTACAAACGTTTTTTTAAATGCATGGTTCCAATAATACCCGTGTGCAAAAAATCACTTACAATCAGTGTAAGTGGTTGGTTTTCATACAAATTTTCAAATCATCACAGTCACAGCTATTTTGGGACGTTGGTCTGAATGCAAAGTTGACTTTAATAAAACATAAAATAAAATGTCTTACATCCATAAGATGAACTTTTCCGCACTGTGATCCACAACATGGATTAATTACATATCTTTTACTCAAATTTGAATTCACGAGAAAACTGAATCTGACATTAGTTTTGTGATACAAATAATTTTCGACACACTCTTCATAATAAAATTACTAAAAATGGGCATTTTTGTATGGAATCAATGCCTATATGATATCTTAACGACGTGAAACTTTGCAGAGGTTATTTTTTCACAATAAAATAACATTCTGAGAGATTGAAATAATTTCAATACAATTTAGGGATACCTTCCATACAAAATTTTCATTTTCGACCAAAAATCGAAAATTTTGTATGGGTTTAACTATATTTTTGACTAAAATTTCTTTAAACTTGGTGAGATTATTTATATTGATGAGAAAATAATATTCACAACTTTTCAGGTGCCACGCGGAGAAGTCAGCTTGCGAACGTAAGCCTCTTTATTTACACACGGGACACGTGTAGATAAATATTCAAATTATGTAATTAAAATGATGATGATGATTTGTGTACTGTGTCACTTTGCTATAAATTAAGAGATCTGACGCAATTAAGTTCAGTCGGTAAATCGAGTTGGTTCCAATACATTTTACATATTTACAAAAACGTATTAAAAAAATGAAAGTGTTCATTTGCTTGGGAATTATAGCAATTGCTATAGTAAGTTAAAAATCACTTGATATCCGCTACAATCTTTCAAACAAAATTTACTTTTATTTTAAAATTATTATTTTACCAAGCATGAATCAGTCAAATAATGGTTGTAATTATTTTCTTTAAAAAAGCTGCTCTCAAAATTGATTTGCAAAAAAGTCGACTGAATGTAATGCATTCGTGTTCTTGAAAAAAAAATTAATTTTTTTCTGCTTTGTTTAATTTGAAATAGATTTCAGCCGTGAGTATGGGGGCCTCAAGCAGTAAAAAAGCTTCATGTAAAAAATCGATTTTTAATTTTAAAATAAGACATTAATTTCAGTATTCAGTAGATGTATGACTCAAGAAAACAGGCGGCTTAGAAATATCACGTGACGAAATGTCTGTCTTTTTTCCTTGTTGCTTGCATACAGTTCAACGTGATTACGTAAAAAGTTTTATCTTAATTTTATTAAATATTCTACGTGTAATCGTCAGCTGGTATTTCTATTGCGCATGTTTTACGCATTGCTGGATGCCAATTTTACATTTATATTTATTTAGGACATTATAATTGTTGTTCTCAGGTTGCTGTTCGAATCCATTAGAGTTATTGCCATCCCTTATGGTATCTGTGAGTGAAAGACTCCGTTCGATAGAGACACCGGCTCCAGATATAAACATTTGTGAGGCTGCAACCGAAATTGATGGCGCTAATTGGATAAAACAGTATGTAAAATAAATCTTTCAAAAAGTTCTGTATAAACAATGCAATTGATTTTAGCTGCACTGGAAAAATCGTCGATTACATTGAAATGGTTAATCGAGTTAAGAATAGTCAAACAAATTATTTGTCAGATCCGTGAGTATTTTCAACTGTTCGATTTTGCACGAAAAAGAATTAAATAATAATATTCTCTTAAATAATTCTGCAATAGAGCACTGGAAGGAATAATAAAAAGAGCAACGGCGACATTCAAAAACTTTGACGAAATTCATAATGGCAAACCTCAAAATGGTTGCAAAACTAATCGATTCACTTAGTAAGTTTTTTTTAACTAATTTTTTGAAATAAAATTTGATAATAAACTCCGTCTTAATTAGCGTCTACAAAGTCAATATCATGGAAAATGGAGAACAATTAAGGAAACTTTACAAAAACAAGTATGAAATGTGCCATATCTTTATCTTCCTTAAGTCATTTTTTAAATCAAATTTTTATGTTATTCAGAGAAACTAACGCGGCTACGAAAGAAATGATTGAGAAGGTTGCCATCGACATGCATGTAAATTTGTGCAAAATGAAAGCTGTGATAAATTCACGTTGTGCTTCTTGAATGCAAACTTTTGTACACACACACACTCGCACATACATCTTTGAAAAATACTAAATCGTGCTCCCATTCAAAATATAAGTTGCAGTGGTTTGGTAATTTTCAAAGAGTGTGTACATATTTAAATCTTCTTTGAAAATGTACCTCGAAAATTATGAAAATAAAAAAACAATGTTTTTTTAAATCAACGAAATGCCTTTTTTAATGAACTCTGTGTTAATTTTTCGACCGATTCCAATACTTTACCTTACACACTAGGTGTGTGCGGAAAAGTAATAAATCATTCTTAATTAATCGCTTTTCTCGTTATTTAAATTGTGATTCTGATCAATTTTATATCTAAATAGATTTTCATGTTTGGAATTCATTGAATTTAATGACGACCACCTTCACTTCGAACCACTGGAATTGCCAACATCAACGAAGCAAATTAGTTTGCGTCATTTTGCATAGTGCCAATTTATTGCGCACACTAACGGCACACAAGTCACAAGCCTGCAATCATTGGAACAACACGTGTATCATACTGACGAAGGAATTGATCACGATTTGTACACAAATAAATTCAATAATTCAAAGGTAAGAGCTTTAAATTTTTATAATCATTGCCTCAAATTTTCTCGAGATAAAGAGAATTTGAGGAATTAATATCAATTGAAATAGGAAAATAGTTAGAATTATTTGTTGGTGTAGAGGCCTAGTAGCGCAGCATTGCAAGATAAAGTGAAGGTTATGTAATGTTTTTGTGCAATTCATTCCTTATGAAACATAGTGATTCAGTTGATTTTCTTCTTCTTTGCATTTATCCAATCAAAATTAATTCAGATCTTGTGCACAACATTTCTGCTCCGATCAATTTTCGTTCTGGAAAATTCGATGACGTCATTTGCATACTGCACGAGCCACGTTCGATTAGTTTCAGTACATTCCGCCAGATCGGAGGAAGTATTTTACTTTTATCGTGACAATTACGGTGTCACATATTTCTGACATTAAATTTCTGTTCAAAAGAATAACATAAATTCAGAACGAGATACATTTTTTTATTAAGAACTTTATACATTTCAAACTGCAAAGTATTTGAATTGGATTGTCTTTTGTTTTATTCTCTTTGCTCAGTTACCAGAAAAAAGTCACAATGAAACCATTCCCAAGCAAAGGTACATTAGATGGAAGGGTTAAGCGTAGATACAAGCGCAAACAAAGCACTCGAAAGGTCGAAATCAAGGAAGAAGTTATCATAAAAGAGGAGCCAATAGACGGCGGTGAATTGATTCATTATTCGCCTCCACCATCACCGATTGCTGCGACTCAACGCACGATCAAATCGGAGAGCGAGAGCGACAGTGAGGTGTGTAGCAAATATGATCTTGATTATGCAAAGAAAGAAATCAAGAGTGAAGACGAAGAATGTACGAAGAAAAGTTGCTGCTCATCAGGTGATGATTTAAATCAACGCAAAGGCGATGATCGAAATGATGGAAATCGATTGCATCCAGAACGAAACGCTTTGAATAGCGAAGGACAGAGTGGATGTAATTCCAAGGGAAAGAAACGAAGAGGAGCAAAGAAGGAAAATACATCGAAAGATGCAAAGAAATCAGCTGTAAAGAAGGAGAAGAAACACAAATGTCACGTGTGTGATTATACTGCATCGTGGAAAATCAGTCTCATCAAACATACCCGAATTCACACCGGCGAAAAGCCTTTCGTATGCGAAATATGTGCAAAGGCTTCTTCAGAGAAAAGTAATTTAAATCGACACATGAAAGTTCATGCCACCGAATTTCCATTCCATTGTCAAAAGTGTCGCCGAGGATTCAAACAAGAAAGCGAAAAGATCGAACACGAAAAGCAATGCCAACATCGACAATACCAATGTATTGTATGCAAATACACCACTGATCAATTGTCAAGTCTCAAGAAACACATGCTAATCCATAGTAGCGAGAAGCCTTTCCAATGCCGCGTTTGTTCAAAAGCATTTAAACAAAAATATCATTTTTGCCAACATTTACGCATTCACACCAAACAACTACCGTTTGCCTGCTCAAAATGTGGACACCGATTTGCTGTCGAAATCGACAAACAATCGCATGAGGATCGATGCAAGTGTCGACGATACGAATGCCATATTTGCCCATATAAATGTTTCAAGAAAAGTCATTTGAAATACCACATGCAATTGAAGCACACCGGCGAAAAACAATTTCAATGCAAAATGTGTGACAAGAAGTTTGCTTTGAAAAGTTACCTTAAGAAACATTTGACGATTCATGCCAAACCGCGTCCAATGCGTTGCACCAAATGTTGTTGTCGATTTGCAAACGGAGACGACAAGAATGCACATGAAAAGCATTGCAATCGACGCCACTATGAATGTTACATCTGCAAAATTTTGATGCAACGTCCAATGAATTTAAAAAGCCACATGCGTAACCATCATACCGGTGAGAAACCGTTTCCATGCAAATGGTGCGATGCCCGATTCTCTCTTCAATGCAACGCTAATCGTCACATAAAGAATTTTCATCGTCAAAACAAGTGAAGATCGGCCCTAATCCGATCACTTCATTCCACACCGATGGATTAAAACAACAGATATTCATCGTTTGTTCAACACCTTCTCATTTAAAGTACTTTCTCTATTCAATAAAATAAATTGACAGATCATTTCCAAATCACTATTATCATCAACTGAATTGAATCAAAAATGTCATAAATTCAAATAAAATGCATTGAATAAACCAATCCAAAGTTTTCTTCATTTGCATCTTTTTCACTCCTCATTCTTTGTCTCCATTCAAAACGTTAAAATAAAAGGTAAAAACTTCAATTCAATAAAAGTTCCTCATTGCTTATTTCAAACAATGATTAAAGACTCTAAAATCGTTGGTTTAATCTGAAATTCACTGAATTTAAGCACTGCCAACTTCAATCTGGTTCGTTAAAGTACCAACACACACATTGCTGTTGTTGCCATTATCCTCGTTGACACAAATTGAACTTATTCATTGAGAGCACTGCGCAATAAAAGCATAGCAGACAGAAACAGACGGCCATTGGACATAGTAACACATAATTGCACTCGTTTCGCGCCCAAAAATATTGAATAATTTAAAGGTGAATTTTAACCATTATTTTCGAGTGAGAATTAGACATAATGGAATCAGTTCCAATCCAAACAAGTAAATTAACAATTTTCTTTGAGAATTTTTCAATAAAATCATTTTGATCGCTCATTCTCAATTTTTAGAATAATATTAATTATTCTATTTTTTGGCATTTACATATGAATTCATAGTTAATCGAACCAATTTTGGATTGAAAACATCTGTTTTGTCCAGTAGATAATAGATTTTCTCGATTTTCAATACAGTTTGGTGTTTCTTGGAATTTGCTAGTTTTCTCCAGAACATTCTTGTTCACAAAAATGTGACATTTTACTTCTTTGAAACACACGAATGTTAAAATTAAGATTTCATAACTTTTCTTACAGTTTTTTGCAAAGGTAGTCATGGTCTCCAATTCAGATCCGGGTGAAGGTACCTCGGATGGTAGACACAAGCGCAAGCGAAAGCCAAAGTCAAAACACTCAAAGACGACAATAAAACAAGAAAACGATATCAAAGTGGAACCAAGGGACGGAGACGGCACATATATGGTTCAATTCTCGCCACCAACATCACCAATCGAAACAAGTGGCACAATCAAATCAGAGAGCGAGACCGACGACGAACTGTGTTTGAAAAGCGAACCGGATTGTGTGAAAACAGAAATTAAAAGCAACAAAGACGAATGTTCGATGAAGAAATGTGACGCTGCACAGGACGGACACTTAAATGATAATTCCAGCAATCACAACGACGGTATAAATGTAGCCAATGTAGGAGGAAATGTAAACGACAACGATGAACAGCGTGGAAAAAAGAAAAGTGGAAAGAACAAAAACGCCAACCATAAAGCGTCAATCGATCCAGCTAAAGCAAAAGAACAAAAGAAACACAAATGTCATATGTGTGATTATGCAGCTTCATTCAATTCGCAACTCAAAAAATCCTTCAGTGACCAAGCCAGTCATTGCAATTGAGAAGCCACCGCTGCGACTATCATCATACTGTCGACAAGCCATCTCCATGCACATGATGCAACACCCAGCTGAAATCTCATTCATGAAATCACTGTTGCATCCATTTTGAATAAAAAAAAATTCTACAATACTTAAAATAAAAAAAGATACATTTTTAATCCGATCCATTTATTTCGTTCAAAGGTTTGAATCATATAAAAAGTTTGAATTAATTCTTGTTTCGATGGAACAAAGCGGTACTCATACTATTCCTGCAGTTTCGTTATGTAAGCATATTATCCCGAGCGAATATTCGGAACGTTCTCAATGTTTGCAGTTTTTGCAAGTTCGCGAAAGTATCGCTTGTAATCTAATCCCAACATATACGGTTTTTTCAGATGGAATTCGGCATTGGCATTAATTTGTTTTTGAAGATCTTGTCGCATTTTAGTCTGTGATGGAAATTGCTTTTCGCCAGAGATGAACTTCAACGCAAATCGAGCCTGTATTTGAAGCAATTATATTAAACTGTGTCTCTTCATTCACATAACGGGTAGTATTCACCTGTAAATCGTACATGGGATTGTGTGCTACAGTTATCGGTAGTCCTATGAATGCCATGGTATTGTGTTCAATATTCAAGATTTGTTTGAATAATGGTTCCACGTAAAAGTCATGAGCACAAATGCCCACATTTTCATCCAAAAATGGATATGAATATTTATAACCTGGAAATGAAAACGAAATTCATCATTTCATCGATTTTTTTTTAACCATAGAGTGGAACACAACAACCTGTAGCAAAAATAACCACTGTGAAGTTTTTTTTCGTCCCATCAGAAAATTCGGCACCGTTTTTTGTGAAACGTTTCACATCTCCTTTGTGAGTGATACCGTTGTCACCTCTACTGAAAATTCCGCGTGCTTTATCTATAAATATATTATTTGGATGAGTAACTTCGCCTTTCGATAGAATTCGAATTTTTTGGCATAAATTACGAGTCAATTTAATACGCCTTAGCACAAAAGATCTTCTAGTTGAACGCAATTGATGCCGAATAAAATCGCCTGAATCCGACCAGAAGATCGTTATTGTGGAAGGATTCAAATGTTTCAGGCTTTGAACGATCGATTACTTTTAACTACAGATCCTGAGCAAAACAAATAAACAAACTATGGAAAAATCCCGAACCTAATGCTTTTTGTGCCAAAGACATTTTTTCCGATGGAATATGATAGCTATGCGTTACACGTTTAGCAATGCCACGAATTTGATGTACTATATCTGTCCCGCTGGTACCGCCGCCTATGACTAAATAACATAATTTGAAGTTCCATAAATCAAGGAGCTTTATGAACTAAAAAAACTTGATCATACCTAAAACCTTCTCTCCTATTTGAATCCAATAAAAATACAGATTAAAAAAAAACAATAAAAAAAAATCGTGGATGTCATACCTTCGAATTTGTCAGGTGTTCGATAATCATGACTGTGCATTAATATTTTCCCTTTGAATTCGCCCGGAATATTGGGATAGAGTGGAGAAGAACAGAATCCAGTGCAAACAAAAACCGCATCAAACGTATCCATGATTGTGTAATTAGTTTGCATGTCATTGACGAAGATTTGCCATTTATCTCCGTCAATTGATTGAACATGCACAACCAAATGATGGTATTTTATGTGGTCTTTTAATCCAAATTCATCGGCATAAGAGTCCAAGTACTGCCATACTACATCATGCGTAGGAAACATTTCAGTGCCTTCTGGAAAGTGGTGGCCAGGAAATATTTTTATATGGAGTGTTCGTTCTATTTTAAATTATCACATCAATATTATTTCAAGTTTGGCATTTGTCAAGTGTGTATTTAGAGCAATTGAATACCTAAGATCAGAATACATCGGAGAGTGTATACCTTCTCCTATCTGGTCTGTGTAATACCATATCCCACCAAGCGCTTCGCCTTTTTCAAAGATAACTACGTTGTGACCTTGTTCAATAGCATTCTTTGCACTAGCCAGTCCAGATGCCCCAGCTCCAATTATAGCAATATTCAGAATCCTTTTATCAGTCGTAGGAAGGGTATCGTTGGCACTTGTGCTTAGCAATCCACAGAGAAATGCCAAAAGCATCCATTTTATTTTATCTATCGCCATCAATTTTTCTTTATGCTATTCAAAAGATGATTGAATCAAGATGAATTTTTTCTTTTTAAGACTAATTTTTGAGAAAACTAAATTTTTTTGATTCGATTTTATCCGAAAACCGAAGAAATTTTAAAAGAAAATCAACTTTGAAGAGCGAAAAATTTACTTGTTCAGTTTAAGAAAAATTCTCAATGAATGGAGAACTAAAAAGAAGACAATGGTTAGTAGTCAATTTTGTAGAAAACAATCGAATATCATCATATTTTCTACTATTTTCTGAGACAAAAACCAATATTCATTGTTTACTTAACACTATTTGGTGTGTCGCTTTACCAAAAAAAAAATACTGAAAAAATAAGCACGTGTAAGAAACACGTCATTCATAATTTCTCCTTAAAAAAATTCCATTCGGCGATATAATAAACACCAGCGTTCGAAACCGGTACGATATTTTAATTTCAAAATGATTTTGAGCAAAATAGAGAAAGCGGGAAAGGGTAAAAAAATAGTTTGAATGCCGTTTTCTCTATATGCAAATAATTGCGATTCACTTGCGAGTTCTATCTTACTATTTTCATGTCGTTCGACTTGCTCAGTTTTGTTGAGAGGAAAAAATTGTCTTGGTTTGGGGTTTAATCGCTGATTCAATGTGCTTACTGTTTATATTTGTTTAATTACAATATTTTTTGTGAATGAATTTTCATGGCAATCCACATGTTCAAATGAAGCATCTTTTGACTTATTCAAACTTGAATAAGTTTGAAACAACAAGAGCTTGAAAAATGTTTTTTTTCTTTTTATTTAAAAAACACGTGTAACCTGATATTTGCTTTGTAATACAGTGCCGTCAGAAAGTTTGGGACCAAGCAAATATTTTTCATTCAAATCGATAATTTTTTGAAGAAATATTTTTGCTTGGTCTCAAACTCGCTGACGGCACTGTATTTGTTTGTAACTTACGACAAGTAATGTTTTATATTCGCGTAGCTTATTTTCAATCAATTTAAATTATAACAAACGAATATACAAAATAATGGCCTTGAGAAAGAACATATTTTGCCTTATTACACGTAACCAGAGGTTCAGCTTTTTGGGCATTTCTTTGAGATGATAGTTTTTCGTTCCACCAATCATTTTAATGTCTCTATTTCTTTTCTGAAATGCATGCCGTCAATGATGTATTTGTAGTTACGAAAACCTGGCTCCTTTTGGCTTTTAATTGCGTCTGTGAATAAGTCTGCTATAAGATCTGGTATATTTTCAATTTCTGCCGCTGTTGCAAGCTGTCCGTAATAGTCCTTGTGACGAAGTGCCAACACATGGGGTTTTTCTTTATTACCGTCCCTTATATTAACGGCATTTTCATTTCTTAGATCAAGTAACATCTGATTTGTTGTTGGTAATTTTTTCGCTCCTGTGATGAATTTCAATGCAAAACGTGCCTGTTTTCACCCGGTACGACTAAAGCATATATCTGTCCCTTTAGCTACAAATCGCCACCTGGCGGTCAGATATGTTATATATGTGTCATGTATCCATAACATTGCTTTGACAGCTAAGCGTGCTAAAAATAATCAGTGTAAATAAAAACTTGTTGATTATATTTTTAATTGTATAAAACCAAATGTTTTTTTTGTGTTGCTATTGTGGAGAAAAAATAAAAGCTAATTTGTTTAATTTAAAAAGGCATGAAAAATTACATGCAAAAAGTGTTCAGAGAGTGAAGTGTGCTTCTGAAAAATGTCAACAAACATTTGCGGCAAAGAGCTCTTATTTCACGCATTGGTCTATAAAACATAAAAATGAAGTTATGCCTAATGGCTTTTTCCGTTGTGTTAATGACACTAAACATAAACACAACGAATCGAATGTTTTCGATAAATTTCGACGCCACATAGCTATCCACATAGCTATGGACACGTATGAACTATGTGGTTAAACTACAGTGGTTTGGCTAGTCGGTAAATCGTACATTTTAGAGTACATTCTTATATGCTCTCACAGAAATCGCATGAAACTAAACATAAACACTTAATAGAGTTATTTTTTTTTCATCGGCCTGACAATAAATTGCATTGCAGCGCCAAAGAAGTTCGTGAAAAAGTGAGTCTGCTGTCAAATGTCAATATTTTATCGAACCTTTCTATGGAATTACTTAGTACCAAAAAGTGGCGCCACTGTACATTTCATAGAAGGGTTCGATAATAAATTGACGTTTGACAGTAGACTCACTTCATATGAAGGAAAATCACCAACTCCTTTACATAATGTGTCCAGAACGCAAATTAATCTTGCCGATGACATTTCGCTGCAATCGAAACAATTGTGTCAACAAACGTTTAGAAAATATAAAATAGTAAAATAATATAAATTGATAATTGCATCGATCATAATAATAATATTGAAATTTATTAATAATTTTTGTAAAAGAGTCAAGTTAAGTAATGTGTTGAATGTGCCGAAATGTACGCACATCGAACTGTTCGCTTCATGAAAGATGAAAATGTGGGAAATTTTATACAAAATTTGCTTGAAAGTGACGAAAACAATGAAATTGGCATTGTCAAGGTAAGTAAAATTGAAAAATTGAATAAAAAACATCATCAAACATGTACTTTATGTGCGATGAGTGTGATTTCGAAGTACGGTCGCAAGTGCAAAACTCGGTCGCACGTGCAAAATTCCGTCGTAAATTAGATTCTTGCAAATTTTTGTATTGTGTTCATTTATTATTATTTTCCATTGTGTATCCATTGTAAAGGTCGTTCCTGAATATGAAGTGAAGACAAAGAGTTTGGGTATTTTTTATGAAATTCCATCGGCGCATCGCCAATACGTTGAGAAAATCGGAACGAATGATGCTTGTGTATTTGAAATGTCTTTTGTGAACGTGTACCCGAAAAACGTGCACGATTTCATCTTAGAATCCAAATTTATCGGAATCCCCAGAGGCTCAGCTACAATCGAAGATGGCGCTTGGATAGATCTTCAAAAACGCAGCCAAAAGAAATGCCGTGCCTCCAATAAACAGCCGGTCTACGCAATTAACATTCGCGACACATTGTTCCATGAGGATGAACCTTGGAATTTCAACAATTTTGGCCCTTCACATTCAATAATCCATGGACAGAAGCAAAATCTTATGAATGGAATACAAAATTCATATATCAACATAGCTTGGCCGCTGGTTCAGCACAAAACTCTTCATGTAATTTTCTGAGCGCTCGTTTTGGTTTTGATCGATGTGGTAATGGTGGCGGTGGCGGTGGCGGTAGTGAAACGGAACTGTTCGAAGTTGACGAAACTTTTGTTAGATTAGATAGACACCAGCCGGTATTTTGGACGCTTGGGGTTTTTTCGAAGCGAATTTTCTTCCAAGATAAGGAGCAGCCCGGCGGTCATATTTCATGTCACCTATGTGTGTTCTCAATTACCTGTTGCATAAATTATTCTATCAAATTTTTGATGTGATTTATCTTTAAATACAATTTTATTAGGCGCTTTGATGTAGTCTACTTCACCCTTGATGACGATAGGATGGAAGCCTGCCGCACACATTTTACGTGCCTTGCCTAAACATTGATGAACATTTTATGAATTCGTACGAACGAGTCAATGAAGATCTTACCCATTAATTGTTTAAAATATGAAACTTCCGGCACGGACTTTTGGGAGCTTTGTGTTATTTTGTTGCCAACTTCGTGAAGTTCATTTGCGATATCGGTTTCACTGATATAATTACAAATAAATGAGTAAAATAATCGTAAAACTATTATTAATTTTATCTTACCTCGGTCCCGTTCCAATAACAAGAATGTTTTCACCTTCAACAGGATAGCGAATTAAACATTAACAGATATTTTTCAAGATGATCGAACCTACCTTTATACAATTGTGGTTTACGGTAATCGTGACTATGCATTATTTTCCCATTGAATTCTTTTTCACCACGAATATATGCATAATATGGAGACGAATAAGAACTACTGCATACAAAAACCGCATCAAAAATATTGGTTTCGGTTTGATTTTCGGGTAGATCTCTGACTGTTATGCTCCATTTGCCATCTCCAATTGAAACAACTTTCTCCACTAAATGTTCCAATTTTATGTGTTCCGTTATATTAAATTTTCTGGCATAAGAGTCTAAATATCTCCATACGTCTGTATGTGATGGATATGACCTTGTATTTCTCGGACCTTGTATTTCGGGAAATTCCATGGTTTGATACGGCGTATTTGTTCTGTTTGAAACCAAAGTCAGTACGTTAAGTGTGAATTGTTCACGATCTGATCATAGATAGTTAAAACTAATTTTGAATACCTAAGTGTGTAATATAGTACATCGCCGAGTGAATATCAACGCCGTATTTATCTTTTCCGATTTTATCCATGTACTTCCATGTTCCCCCAAACCTATCACTTTTATCGTAGATCACGACTTTGTGACGTTGTTGGAGAATATTCTTTGCGCTAGCAAGTCCAGCCGCGCCGGCTCCAATAACAGCGATATTCAAAGTCTCACTCGAAGTAGAGGTATCACCGGCATTTAAACCCAACAATTCACAGCCAAACACCAAAAGTACACAACAAGTTACTCTTGACATCATTTTAGTGCTTTAAAAAATAAATTCCAACGCGATTGAGTTCGATTTTTTTTTCTTTATTGAAATGTAATTCGATGAATATTTTAATCTATTCAATGCGAAATGTGTTTGTTATGAATTTGAAAATATATAATAAACTATTTTTGAAACAAACCGGTAAAATAAATAATGATCCACTGCAACAATATACCAATTACTGAATTTTAGTGCGATTTTACACGATATTTATATGTACTCAAATGTGAAGAAAAAGAAAAAATTCTTCTAGCATATGCATATTCATAATTCCAAGACATTTTTTTATGTTATTTTGATGTTTATTGAACATTTACTTTACATCAACAAAAGAAATGATAATTTAAAAAACAGCTTCTGTTTTGTAACAATTTACGTCAGGAGAAAAATAACTTTGTAAAATTGTTGTAAAATTCTGAATAAATTTTTTAAAAATTGCTTCCGGTATTCTATTTTTTAATTTCGAGAATGGAAATATGACGAAGCGACACTTCAACTAATGCGAACAACTACTTCAGTAATTATCTCTTCCTCGAATATTGCTAATCAGTTTTGGATTTATTTGTTTTTCTGCATAATTTGCGTACTAAATAGATAATAAAACCAATAATGGCAATCAAAATAGTTGCAATTGTAAGGTAGATATCAAATGAATAATAGATAAACGCAGGTAAATTGGTTGAATGTGATTTCAGCAAAGGAGCACCATTTGTCGCCGATACATATTCTACCCACCAAACGGCCGTTTCAACTGGATTCTTGGGTCGATTTCGATATGAATAAGATACTTTTTTTGCATTTTGCAAAGTTTCCAATGATAATGCATTAGTGATTGCGGTTTTGATAGATGATTCTGTTATATCTTCATACGGAACGATGAAACCGATACCACGTGCTTTTGCTGCGGCTGCATTTCGAAATTGATCGCCGTACATTGGAGTCAAAACCATTGGAACACCACAATAAACTGATTCGCTACTTCCCATCAATCCACCATGGCTATAAAATACAATTGTTAAGTTCTTTTCATATAGAATTTGTGTTGAAATGAAAATTATTGTACCTCAGAAAAACGCGCACATTTGGATGACCTAAAATGATGCACATTTTTGATCAATTTTTAAATATTATTTCTTTTAAAATATATGAATGATATGAATAATAATATACAGAGTTTGCTTACATAAAATATCTCTTTGGGGCAACCATTTTCGAATGAATACATTTTCTGGTTGATCTTGAATGGTGTCATTTTCGAATTTCCATAGAAACTTTTGTTTGAAAGAAGCGAAAGCTTTCAAGAGACTCTTTCGTTTTGCGTCTGGTAACGTTGATCCACGTATCATAGAACCCCAGCTTACGTAGATCACACCATCTTTGGCCGAGTCTAAGAAAGTTTTCAATTCTGTATCTAGAGGCTTTTCTTCTTTGATATGAATGCCACCCAATTCAATGACGGTTGGTGCGTTCGGCGTTGAGCCAGTGTACGAATAATGACTGTTTACAAACATCAAACTGGTCTCCTTAACAAGCTCTGTGACGGACGGAACATTGTCATTTTTCATGTATTTCTGAATTATTTCATCTGTTGCTGGCGTCGTGATGTAGCTATAAGGGCGGAATAGTTTTGTAAAATGAGAATAGTATGAAAAATTATCGTCTATTGTCCAGAAATAAACAGAGCATAGAATCGCACTGCTTCACAAGCTCAGAAGTATACTTGTCAAGAGACGCTCCTGCGCTCCTAATTTATATTATACAAACGATAATAATCACACTAACATATAGCTAGGAGCGACGCCAAGCATGCATGCTCTGAATAAATGAAAAAGTTCAAAAAATGTCACTTATATGCTAGGGGACGGAAACCATTAGCTAGTTTTTTATATTTCATGTAAAAACTAGGAAAATTAGAAAAAAACTAGCAAAAACTAGAAAAATTAGCAAAAATTAGCAAAAATTATTTGATCCGCCATTTTGATATTCTGCCATGATTTGGTGACTAAATCAATTTTACAAGTCGACTATTGAAAGAAACAAGTACTTTATGCACGATTTTGTGTTAAAAAAGAATAATTAAACTAATTTTCACTATTATAAGTGTATATTTATTCAAAACACATAAAAATATGTCTGAACAACAAAACGTCAGAATACTTCATTGTGTCAGTACAATCATTTGATTGTCATTTGACAGAACAAAAAACTAGAAAACTAGCAATTTCATAAAGGAATATTAGCATTATTAGATTATTCAAGCAATAAACTAGTAAATTAGCTAAAAACTAGTAAATTAGCTATAAACTAGAAAAACTAGCATTGGTTTCTCTCCCCTAGCTTATATGTGAACGATACAGCGCGATACAGTAAGAGTTCAATTAACCAGAGCAACTTTTTTATTCATTTATTTTTGATGAAAAACCAAATAAAATACCTACTGATACATAAGTTTCAATACATTGACGGTAATCCAGTTGCTGAGGCGTTTAATAAAATTCATTTTGTCTGTATAACCCATGAAGATCGTAGGAATATATGATGGAGTTGATGGATTCCCCAAGCGATCATAATGCCATGGCATAAGTACACAACTACTTAGGCCAATAACAGGTGCTTTCAATTTCCAGGCAACAGCCATCATGCAATCATTATTGAATTGTTCCAATAAAACAACGTCGAACACTTGATTCGATTTCAAAATATTCTGCACAGCAGTTGAATTGAATGCAACTTCACAAGCATCAATTCCAAGTTGTTGCAAATTAAAGAAATCCATGAAATGTTGGGACCACGAACGATTTTCAAACATCTGAAAATGTAATAAGTTTAAAATTTGGAGATGAAATTTTACACATATGATCATCGCATTTAGTAAAGGCAGTTAATGTTCAAAACGTTTTATATTTTACTTTTTTAAACGACGCCATTAGACGGGACCAAAAAAGTTTTTCATTGAAGTATCTCATTCGATATCATACAGATGGCTTCCATGCAAAAATCAAGTTATTTGTATCGCAAAATTTATATCAGATTCGGTTTTTTCGAACCGAAAAAAAACCAAAAAACAAATCGTGCATACACGTGGATGACACATATATGAGATTGGAGACTTTTTTATGCGAGTCTCGCTAATCAGCGCCATCATACCTGACATCCCTCACAAATGCACATATTTATTATTTATTTTTATTTTAAGTAATATATTTTTCCTTTATAATAATAATATATTTTTTAAATTTGATTTTATTTGAATTTTTGAACAAAACTATATTTTTTTTTTATGATGAAAATGATGAAATATTATTTTTCTCCAACGTCTCCAACCAAATTTACGTAATGTATTTTACGTATTCATGTTTTTGACAAGTCATTTGTCAATTTAGATTTATGACATTTCGTCATTTTTCGCATTTTGAAGTCGCTGTAAATAGCGTTATAAAAATGGTGAGAAATAAATATTAGACTGATATATTTTTTATCAGTAATTTATTCTTTAAGTTTATTTTATCTCTTTATTTTGTTTTTTACCAAAAGCTGTGTATTGTTTTATGTTTGTTTTTAAATATTTTATGTAACCTAACAAATGGGTTGGTGATTTGATTGATATTGAAACAGGACGTTCCAAATTGACAAATGACTTGCCAAAAACATGAATACGTAAAATACATTACGTCAAAAATGTCACAATCTCTCCCATCTCTCCAAGCCAACAGATGGCATTAATGTAAACCATTCGCAATGTGTCTCTTCTTAGAGCCATCTACTTGCGTGCATATTAACTTTTGCTCAGAATTTTTTTTGGTCTTGACAACAAATGCACGTTTTCAATATTGATTATGATTTTAATTACCTTTAAATCAACCGCATTAGTAAGTAAAGTCGTGTTTGTCAATAATAAATCTTTGTAGTTTTCAGGTGCATCGTTGTCTGGAAAATGGCTTAAAACTGTAACTTCATGGCCGGCTTCAGCAAGTGCGCGTAAAATTGGATGAAAAAACCGAAAATGACTTTCACCCGGATGTGGAAAAATGCCAAGAATTCTCAAAGAATTTGACGTCGAAATTGCCAACACCAACACCAACACTATTTGCACCTTCATCTTTACCAATTATATGCAAACTTTGATTTTTGATTTGTATTTTTCTCTGGTCAAATTTGGAATGTTCAACCACAATTAGAAATTTAGAATTTTGAAATACCAACCGCTGTGATACATCAACTTATTCACCTTTCTATTTATTCAGACAAAAATAAACTGAACTTAAAATTGATTCGACAGTTGCTGTTTCTCACGTTGGTTATCAAAGTTATACATGTTATCAGTAGTTAAGCAAGTTAAATAGATAAGCCAGTGTTTTCAACGAAATATCACTAAATTGGGTTTTTTCTTATCATCTTTTGGAATTCGACAATGTAACATTGCCCGAATTATTTTCTAGTAGAGAAGAGAAAGATGAGTGTATGAGTGACTTCAAACGAGCAATTTTCGAACGAAAATATCTAAAAAACAATTATGTTTCATTATGATACTCGACTTAATAGTCCGATGCACGAAGTGTTGAATGATACACATATCAAATAAATGGTAAAATGCAGAAAGAGAGAACTATATGGAAATTTAATTTATCAGAAGAACATCCAGTGGTATTTTTTCGGTATTGCTGCCGGTATTTATTACCAGTGTTTCGAGTAGATTAAAAATCTTGAGATTTTTTAGATAGATTTCTAGATAGATCAAATCTAAATCTGATCTTAGATCAATAAAAAAAGGTATAATAAATCTAATCTATCTGGATCTGGATACAAAAATCTGTATCTAACGAGAGATATCTAAGATTTACAAGCTTAACACCCAAAAGCATTCTTTTCTGATTCGGGTCGAATATGACGTTAGTTTTAAGATGCAATCAATTTTTCACAGACTTTTTCATACAAAAATTTACAAAAAAAAAATATTTTTGTATAGGAGCCATGCCTTGTGGTAGCGTAATGACATGAAACTTTACACAGGTTGTTTTTTCCAGAAGAAAATTACATTCTGAGAGTTTAAAGAAATTTCAATGCATATTAAGGATACCTCCCATACAAAATTTCAGTGATGAGCACATTAGCTGGCTAATTTGCCATCACTGTGTACACCGGCTAACGAATGCGTAAGCCAGCACTAACACACGTCAGGAGAATTGGACGTTTTCACACGCATACTATCATACACAGTCACACAGACAGTGTAGACAGTTAGCTGGCTAACGATTGGTGTACACCAAATGTTGGTATACACCGAGGCTAAGACAACGCTGGCTAACGCAAAACCATCACTGCAAAATTTTCGGTTATGAGCCATATTTTTGATTGAAAATTCTTTTAAATTATTACAAATATGTCAATGGTATTTGAATCTTTCTCTTTTAGAAATTGCTTGTTCAACCTGTTGCACATCGCTTTCACATCAAGTACTACTACTACTAAAAACAATTTAAAAAAATCCAGAGAAACAAATTTCAAAGTTCAAGGCATGTAACATCAATCTGAACAATCAATCGATTATCGCTATCACACACATATTCGTCATGTACAGACTGCCTTACGAGCCAATTGGCATACATATAAAACTGCGCTTTAAGTAGACTTGCTGACGCCGTCACATGCTTCAAAAAAATGTTTCATTGCTTTTTGCGTAAAACTTGCATCGTATGCGTAATAAATACTATGCACTATTTGCTTCTTTAATCAATATTAAACAAATATTCGTGCACCAATGGTTGTGAGTGTGCGTTGTTTGCATATTTGTCGTAGTTACATAATTCTTTTGTTATATTTATCAATGATCGCGTGAATATTCAGATAACGATTTTTTTTTATTTGTTCAAGTTCGTTGTCCAGCTGGTATTAGAGAATACTATTGTTCACGGTTTCATCATATGGATGCAATCTGTGATTTTAGATTGAAAATCGTTTAATCGAAATTTCGTCGCCAGACTATGGGTACAAATACCGTTTTGAATTAAATGACCCGTATGGGTCAAGAATGTTTTAATTGATCG
The DNA here is from genome assembly GCF_009176525.2 of Contarinia nasturtii. Taxonomy (NCBI): domain Eukaryota; kingdom Metazoa; phylum Arthropoda; class Insecta; order Diptera; family Cecidomyiidae; genus Contarinia; species Contarinia nasturtii. The sequence goes on along the minus strand of NW_022201978.1, from coordinate 6,930 downwards.
ATGCTGACACATAAATTGATTAATCCGCCGCCTAAGCGTTAACGAAAAGCAATCACAATTTTTATATCAATTATCACATGTCCATTTTGGACAGTGAACTGTCAAATGTTTTAATAAAAAATATTGATAATAATTTAGAAAAAGAGTCAACGAACACACATTTAATTTTGTAAATACTGGAGCCAGCCGGAGATAAGACGTGATAATAAATTCTATCAAATAAATAACCAGTGATGGGCACATTAGCTGGCTAATTTGCTACAAATGTATACACTGAGTTGTATGTCACTCATAAATGTCAGTGAGAATCGTACATAGTCACACAGATAGCTGGCTAAGCCAAGGCTAAGACAATGCTGGCTAACGAGAAACCATCACTGTAAATAACCTTTGTCCAAAATCACTCAATCAACAATAACTTGACTTTTTTCGTATTTGGGAATTACCTTTTTATGATCGTTTGACAGCATTGTAAAAACGTCAATCGTTACAAATCATTTGAGTACATCGGTGGAATTTTTTCCTGCTTTGAACCGTGTGCGAGAATTATATCAGTGGAATAAAAAAGAAAGATGAAAAAAAGGAAATATAATGTATTCCAATCGTTCTCGTGCTTATAGTGATTTAAAAGTGCAAAAATCAAACGAAAACATATTTTGCCATATGAGATTTTATTATTATTCAATTTTTTTTTTATTTGTTTCCTATTCTTATTTAGTTAACAGCAACAACTGTTAAAAATCTACTGTTATTTGATATTGATAATCATTTTTTACAACGTTTGTTTTCAACTCTTCGTTTAAAAAATGTTTTTTCCGTTTTTGTAATGCTCCAATCAATAGGATTGTGCGCTGCATTTCCTGCGATTGTTATAGCTGCCTTGAAAAAAGACACACAAAATGCATGTTTTCATTAGGTAGTATTGCTTTTATTTGTGAACCGATTGGATCAATTTTATCTGCCTTTTTATCGGGTGAGTTTTGAAATTCCATAGTTGAATAGCAAAAGTGACTCATAAGAGCCAAAAGCGGCACTTTTTGAGAAAAATACGATTTTTTCCGACTTTTTTCAATTAACAGACCCATTAGGTCGGAAGCGGTCTATGATTCTTGTGAATATTCCAATCGCGATCGCATGGCTGTTGATGTACAATTCAAGCAGTGTGATTGAAATTTTTATCGGAACGTGTTTAATGACTTGGAGTTGATTCGTTCTTTTCTTTCGATTCAATTTGAATTCTCAGTTATCGTTTCAATCATGAATATTTTTCAACATTTGAAAACATATTGATTTCTTTTACTAGGCCTAATGGAAAGTCCGATAATAACATATGTTGGTGAGATTTGGTTAGTATTTAGCTCTAATACCTTCAAACCCAATTGAAATCAAAACTAATTCAATTGAATTTCGAATTCATTTTATTATGCAAAAGAAATCATTTTGTGAAAAAGTTAATCTTCGACAAATTGTGATCCACTCATTCCTACTTTGCCTTACTCACCACTCGTTACCATTTTCAATTGTTTTTTTGTTTGTATTTGTGTTACAAACGGTTGCATCGTTATTTTTGGGCGTTACGCGGTTGTTTAAATTGACAAAGATTCTTACGTTTTATTCAAACCATGTCTCGAATGAGAACTAACTTAAAACATCATACTTTGCAAGCCTTGGCGATTAGTTGCATTAGTTTGTATGTACCAATTTTAACCATTATTGCGCTATGTTTCGTGAGTATTTTCGAACCAAAAAAGAAGATTTTTGAACTAAAATGCATCTTAATATGTAATTATAAGATTCCCGAAAGTCCAGCCTGGCTCCAAAGAATCGAACAGCTGACGCCGAATCTTCGCTCGCCTGGCTCCGTGGCTGGGTCCAAAAAGAAACGGTGCATCAAGAGCTACTTGAACTACAGCGTTATAGTGAACAATCAAAGTCGTGTAGTGCGTGCATCAAATTGGATCAAAAATGTACACATCATCCGACATTTATGGACAAATTGAAGGAATTAAAGCGTAAAAAAACCCTCAAGCCATTCTTCATTGGTAATTTAAATTTTTAATCAATAAAAAAAGATCAAATGAACATTTATAAATGATTTTAAAATTTAAAGTGATGTCGTTGTTTTTCATCGCGGAATTCACCGGTATAACTGGTATGTCCCCATTCATGCAGCAAATCTTCAAAGTACACTTCAATTTAAATGAGACGAAGTTGGAATACTATTGGAAATTCTATTGCAGATCAAGCAGCAGCTATGCAAGGCTTTGTGAACAACCTAGCGAATATTGCATTTTTGTGTTTGATTCGATTCACCGGTGAGTTTTGCGTAAATTCAAAAATTGGATTCGTTTTGATGGTGATTCAATTTTTAGGCAAGCGAAAATTATACATGCCAATGTTGATCATTGTATTTTTATGTTCGGCAACCGTCTCAATATATGGCTTTGTATTTTTCCCAAGCGTCTATAATTCGTTTCATAATGAAGAAGTCGTTTTACAAGCGGATTCAAATTTCCGATACATTCCATTTTTTTGCATTTTTTTCTGCAGTTACTGCGGCGTGAATTCGCTTCCATGGCAAATGTTATCCGAAGTTTATCCTTTCAAGTAAGTTATTCAATCTTTATTGCCTTTATTTTAATTTCTTAATTTTCTCTACTAAAATCTGACAATTCCTTTTTTTAGAGCTCGAGAAGCAGCAGCCGGTTTGTCAGCAACGCTTGATTATTTGATCACTTTTATAAGCACAAAAACATATTATGATCTGGAAATATCATTGTCAATACAAGGAATATCGCTGCTTTATTGCGTTATTGCCGCATTCGAAGTCGTATTGATGTACAAAATTATGCCAGAAACTGAAAATCGAACGCTCGAGGACATTGAATTTCATTTTTCCGACAATTCAAAAAAATTAACCGATCGAAAAATTGCAAAAATTGCATGTTCACCTCGAAACTCGGAAATTGGAGTGGAGAATGGGCTCGAAAATACACAAAACGGCTGTGATAATCGGAGTTTCGTTAAAGATGCTTAAATGGGACTTAAAATTGTATTTTTAAATGTAGACAATTGTTCAAATCGTTCGAAGTGTACAAATAGAGTATTTCGAGGTATTTGTTTATTTTCTTGCTCAATTTTGACGTTTAGACATCGACAATGAGAGTGTAATTTCATTTTTTTAGTGAAATATATTCATTGTATGTGCTTGAATCATTCGTCACAAAAACATTGGTGTTTTATTTTGATGCGATGACTGTTTATGACCTTTTTTGCGACTCTCAAAACAGACAAAACAAAATCAAAGAGATCTTTTGCACTTCAACTGTCTCTCTCCCTCTCCAGAACTGATATGCCTCTTGTCCAGAACCTATTGTGATTGCATTTGAAAATACATCCCAATCGTAACCAGAACAACATCTTCGACTGTCGTGAATGAAAAGAAGAAAAAAAAACTTTGCACAATGACGGAGTAGTGAGAGGAAAAAAATCAACATACGACAACAAATGGAATGACGTGAATTTATTTTGTGCATCATTCAATATGTAAATTATCTGGTTTATTGAAAGAAAACAATCAGAATTCTACGAATTAATAATCGTTACAATTCAATTAAAGCAAAGCGCAACTAGTTCAATACATTGTGATTGACAGTGGATATTTTCCATTCAAATAATGATCACGATGCTCGTGTTTATAATTGACACATTCTTATCATGTTCTACTTGAAAAACAATCAATTACCAAAGACCGTCTAAATCAATTAGAAAATTCAATTACAATGTGCTGAATTGACTCGAAACATTTCCTCAAAGAAGTGTGTAAAAATTGTGATAACGTCCATAGTTTCCAAATTTATGATTTTATTTCTATCTCGTTGAATGTGGCCCTTATCGATGTGAATGGATCATTTAGAATAAAACAACAACACTTTTTGTGATTTTATTTTTTATAATATTTGTTTAAAAAAAACAGTAAAGTAAATAAATTGTTTTTTTTTATGAATTTTTGGCAGGTGAATGAACGTAGGATTTTTTTTTTGTTTGTTTCCGTCTATAAATGAGCGTTAGACTACACAAATATAAATTAAATAATAATGTCTGTCATCGGTTCATTTGGGTGTGATAAGCGTAAAAAAAGTCTTTTGGGTTATCGTTAAATTGTGAATGCCGCGCTCAAGTCAATCGTATATGATGCAAATTGATTACCAACATTGTCAGTGTATACGCTTCAGCTGTGGACAACAGATGTGTTGATACTTCGAATTGAAACTCATTTTCTTCGCAAATAGATCGTTTTTACGTTTACACCCGCAATTTTAGATCGTTCTCGCATTTATGAATTAACGCCTAATTACAAGAAGTTTGAAGAGTAATTTTTTTTTTAAATATCAAGTGCCGTGAGTAAATTATTCTTCGGTCTGTTTGCAACAATGACATTTGAAACGGGTTTGAAACAACCACAAGATGACATATATCGAACGAGACGCATTCTCGCACAGGTATGAATAAGCGTTTGCACACTTTTAAAAGCATTTTCAAAGAAACGTCGTAAAAAGGCTGAATTTTATTGCTTTCCTCAACAAAGTTTGTGTTGTGTTTTTAAAGTGAAAGTGGCCTATTTTTTATTGTTCGATCAGTTGTAGTGGAAATGTACTGCGATAGATAAACATGCAAAGGATTAAAGATTGCATGATGCATGTATTCGTTCCGTGATGTCATGCATGATTCAAAATCAAGAATGATCTCACACAAAACGTTTTGTTGACTTGTTGCATGTTTTCTGTCATAAAATGATGAAAGAAATCTTGTTTAGTCTTTCTTTTTTTCAATGGATTTCGGAAGTAAGAGGTCAATGGTGTTTTTTAACCTTTCGGAAGTGATGAAAAAACAAACCAATTAAATCTTATCAAAAGTCTATTGAAAACAAACATATTTTGATTTAATTTTAATAAAAATTTTCCAATAGATTCTCGCGACAACGGTGAAAGTGATGCTTGTTTTTGAATTTGGTTGTTGCTTTTCATTCTCTACTATACTCTTACCGGCATTGCGACATGAATCTAAAGAGCACAATGCAAACGAAACACTTTCAATTACGGACACACAAGCATCATATTTGGGTAAATACAAATCGACCAGTTAGACAGATGCAAACGGAAGAATAAATCCGATCTCAACCACCAGTCGATTTCGGGATTTTCTTTCGTTAAAAAGCGATTTTTTTAAACTATTTTTAGGTGGGGTTGTTTTCATTTTCGAACCGATTGGATCAATTTTATCAGCATTTATAACTGGTAATCTACATAATTTAAATCCAAAATGATTAACATAATTCTAATCTCGGTCAATTTTTATTATTATTTTCAGATTCACTAGGGCGTAAGCGAGCAATGATGATCGTTACAATTCCGTATGCAATTGCATGGTGAGTTTTTTACATCAATAATTTACAACCATAGGTTCTGACAAGGACATGCAGGACACGTATTACTCCCACCTCGAGCGCCGATTTCATACTATTTGCTTACCCTCGGAAAGGTCTTTTTGGTAGGTTTTTTGCTGAAATGTGAATGTACCCCCGAATTTTTTTCGCCGATTACCCTGCCCTTGGCAAGCCTATGTCAGAACCTTTGTTTACAACTCAATACCATGAAAAAAAAAACTGGAGATTTTTTCAAGGTTTGACTAAATAACTTTCGCAATAACTAAATTTGTTTTTCAAAATCAAAATTTGGTAGGTTCATGATGTACAACGCAGGAAGTGTGGCAGAGATTTTTGTGGCCAATTCGTTGCTGGTATACTTACTTTAAAAATTACTATTCCATTATTGAAGAATGCTATCCATTCTTTCGATTATTTTTCCATTACATCCATTCACGCTCTGCTCGCACTCCATTTAAAGCAATGTATTGGGTTTCGAACACGCAGATGTGCTGCCAGCTGGTATCTCAAAGTTAAGCTGCTATCGGAGAGCAGCACAACTGCAGTGTTCAAAGTGCGATTGCCCATCGCATCCATTACATCCATTTCAAAAAATCACATTTTCAAAATCTATTTAGTATGTAAGAAACTAGTGAGGGTTTGATCACACATATACACACATAAATTAAAAACAATTTGCAAATGAATTGAACGAAGCTGCGTTCGCAAACACTTTGCTGACAAAAATTGAGATTTGCTAGTAGTAGTAGTTCTGTTCTTTCACAACAGAACGCGATTCTCAACACTACTACCAATTCTCAAATTAAAGCAATGTTGTTACAAATGTGTGACGATTTCTTTGCTCTTAAACTATACATATTTGATTTTCATTATATGTTTCCATTACTTCAATTACGTTCCATTCTATATTGATTAATTTCCATTATTTCCATTCTTTTCTTTGTGATTAACCCAATTCATTTTCCATATTCTATTTTTTCTGATATCATTTGTTTTCTCTATCCTTCTTCCAAAAAAGGGATTCGGCATTGGGCTTATGGAAGCACCGATTATGGTAATAAACTTAAATAATCTTACTTGATAACAAGACCATTCTTCTTCATATTCTATTTTTGTATCCATTTTTTTTTAAATCCATGGATCCATGATGTAGACATACGTGGGTGAAATTTGGTGAGTATTTAGTTTTTATCACACTTTTGTGATGTGTATTTTCGCTTTTGGCGCTATCAAATTTGAGCATGTGAATTAAAAATCCACACGATTCTTTATCGGGTCATAAAAATTTAGTCAGTTACCTATTGGACTAAACACAACAAAAGATTCTCATGAACTTCAAAAAGACACAAATTAAGTTCAAGTTTCGCTTATTTCTTCATTCATTTTCTTATCGGATCATTACCATAAAAGGATAATTACTTAATTCAACGAAGTTCATAAAATAAATTAACGTCTTTTTTGTCGAATTTATATCTGTCTTTTTT
>NW_022201977.1:0-1645 GCF_009176525.2 Contarinia nasturtii | reverse complement strand
GTCTGTGAATTTTTATTATTATTATTTGTTTGTGACTAAAAAATCAATTATTAACCAAGAACTACCGCCTGTTGCTTCAACGATTATGTATGCAACGGATACAGTTTTCTTTGACGAATATTGGTCACGGAATTTGTCCTTCAGTTTTTTGTGGAGCTCCATGCCTCTCTGATTTTTGATGTTCGTATCCTTGCAAACAAACCGAAACAATTTTGGCGCCTCATATTCGAATTGATCGTTGGCTATGATGATCGTTCGCTCGGAATCGTCGTCGTCGTCGTCGTCGTCGTCGTCGCTAATTTCGATTGTAGATTGTTTCGGTTCAGGAGAGGAATAGATTGTTACCTCGTCTTCGTCGTCGTCATCGCTGATTTCTATTAGGTCTAATTTTGGCTTTTTGGGAAAAAATTCTACCATGGTCATTTGTCTTTTAATTTTTTTAAATTTTGGACAACTGTGAATGCGCTACAAGAACATAGAAATAATCAGGCTGTGTGTTTTGTATAATTTCAGCAGGCTTTGCTATTTCTAGCACGATAGCTATGCTCTGCCTATGGCATTGCATACCGCATTGAAATCGATGCCTGTTTACAGTGTGTGTTCATTACGCGGCAATAGCGATACCGTTTATTACGCAGCATTCATGCATGTGTATTGATGGTTTACGGTGTCGCTATTGCCGCGTAACGAACACACACTGCTTACAGCAGTCACCGATTTCAATGCGGTATGCAATGCGTCAAACTTAGGCAGAGCATAGCTATCGTGCTAGAAATAGCAGTGCCTGCTGAAATTATACAGAACACACAGCCTGGAAATAATAGAAGTATAGCTTACTTTATTTAACTTTTTGGTATAGAAAACTTAAAAAATTTTGTCGATGCAAAATGGCGCAGTTTCTTTGTCTAGTGGTGATGCCAAAAATTCACCGTTACTTGTCATTGAGACGCACTTATTTTGTACAAAATTTTGTCGATTTTCATGGAAAATCAAATTCTTAGATTTTTACTATAAATTCAAAGTAACACAATTACATTGGCAAATACGCAAAATATTTTGTCGTGTACTTTTTGTTCACTTAAACAATACAATCGTTTGATTTGGTGGTTATGATCTTTTGATTATGATTCAATACGGTACATGAAATAAATTGAATATCTTTGAACAATTTAATGAAAAAAAACGACATATTCCAACAACCACAGGCTGATATGATAATTACACTGATATTTGGACAACTGTGAATTATCCACAATAAATATAGAAAAAAAAAATAGTTTGACTTACTTTGATTGATATAAATCTCGTGTGAACGATATGAACGATTCAACTGACAACTGCACAATGAAGTAGCTTCCTTGCTATGTGTTAAGATCAAGAACAGAAATGTCCAAAATGTATTCATGTAACGGTATAATTTATGTTTCGTTGTCTTAAATCAGTGTAAAGATAAAAAAAATCATCGTCTAGAGATTCGAACCGCATACGATTTTGAGTGATAGAATTTGGCGCGTTGATCACACAACGGGACTTCTATTGGCCATATTTTTTTTCTTCTCAAAAATGTTTTTATTTGTCAAACTATATTTAATTTTGTAGCCACAAAGTGGTTTTATGTGAAAATATTTGTGGAAAAAAATTAATA
>NW_022201976.1:0-2458 GCF_009176525.2 Contarinia nasturtii | reverse complement strand
GGTCCATCAGAAGTCTATATTCGCTCCCGAAATTCTAATTTTCGAACAGATTCACTTACTTTAATAGCGAGAAAATAATTGTCTTTCAAACGCTTTCAAAGTGTCATCTTTGGTAATTTTTTATGGAAATTTTGTGCAAAATACATCATAAATATCATGTGAGCTATCTTTAGATATGCGGCTATAATGTACACTTTACTCAATAATCATTCAGAACCTAGGGGCTTAATTCGAATCCCAAATAGAAGGATTTTTGTGAATTCCATGAATTTAATGAGTCTGAGAATGTTTGGAATAAATGTGAATCTCGGTGAATTTCAGTGAATTTGTGTGGATTGCACATGAAGTTAGCACGCCTGAACTGTCAAAATTATACATAATGAATTCGTGTTAATTTTCCCCCGTAGAACATATGTGTCCATGGGAGTAAAAGTGGCAATACAAAAACGGAATCTGAAGAACGTCACATACATTTTTTTTACATAGTATAACTCCATACAATTTTTTTTTTATGTAACGTTCTTCAGATTCAGGGCCAAAAACCATAGAAAAAAATGGAAATAGGAGGTAAAAAATAGAAAATCTGAGCCAAATTTTGAATTTTTCCCCGGGGTGCCCCCAATTTTTCAAAAGTTCATCGGATCAAAAAATAATGTATTGGGTGTGCCAATTAATTTTAAAGGATTTTTGTGTGAAAAGATACATTTATTCAAAAACAACTGTACAATATTTTTTAACCAATGTATTGCCCATCGTTAGGTATGACTTCCGCCCATCTTCTTGGTAACTTGTCGATTCCGCGTCGAAAGAATTCCTCATCTTTTGACGCTATCCATTCATCGATCCATTTTCGCACTCCTTCAGGATTTCGAAACGATATCTCAGACAAGCCCATTTGCATTGATCGAAACAAGTGGTAGTCAGAAGAGGCAAGAACTGGAGAGTACAGGGGTGATCAAGCCGATCCCAACCGAACGCCTCTATCTTTTGTTTGACGATGTGTGCTCGATGTGGCTTAGCATTGTCGTCGTGAAACAAAACTCGATGGTGTTTTCTCACTACCAACGGCCGTTTTTCGTTCAATGCATGCGCCAATTTGTTCAATTGTTGTCGATAGCGTTCAGCTGTAACCGTTTCACCTTGTTTTAGCTCATAATACACGATACCTTTCTGATCCCACCAAATGCACAGCATAACCTTCTGGCAATTAATGTCTCGTTTACGTTTACGTTTAAACAACATACGCTCCTTTACGTTTTGGGTTATCGTAATAGACTCACTTTTCATCGCCAGTAACAATTCGACTCAAAAAACTATGTTTTTTGTGCTCGGCAAGATGTTGTTTGCATGCTGTGATTCGTGCTCTCAATTGATTTTCATTCAGTTGATGTGGTACCCATTTTCCCAACTTTCGAATCTTTCCCATTGCATGCAAACGCACAGAAATGGTTCTTCGGTCGACATTCAACTCCATTGCAAGTTCTCCTTGCGTTCGACATGCATTTTCATCGAGTAATGCTTGCAAATCTGCATCTTCAAACTTTTTTGGCTAACCTGGCCGTTCTTTGTCTTCCACGTCGAAATTACCACTTTTAAAGTGTCGAAACCAATACTCACAGGCTGAAATCGATAGAATATGATCACCGTAAGTATCTGAGATCAAACGATGACTTTCAGCAGCACTTTTCTTCGAACTAAAGAAGAAAAGTAAAACTTCCCGCAAATGCTGTTTTTTTGGCACGTAGGCTGACATGATTTTAAGCGGAAAAAAAAATATGTTGTTTACACTTTGACAAAATAAAACATATTGAAAACTAGTGTCAAATGACGTGACTTTCACGTGAATATGGTTATAGTATGGTCCGATGCGTTACAGTAAGAGTTACGACATCTCTTATCAATCCTTTAAAATTAATTGGCACACCCAATACTACAAAGTTGTTCAAAATGACGAGAGAAATTTTTTAGCACCCCTGTCCTCCTACCCCTTAAGGGGGTCGGGGGTCAAAAACCCCCAAGATATGATTTTTTTTTACCTGAAACCCCGAAATTCGGAATCAGCATGCAAAAATACCTTAAAATTGATATTTTTCTCATTCACCTTTTTGGCCAAGTTTCAGTGTCCCATATGGGGTCGATTTTACACTTTTTTTGGTTCTGAATGTGTACATAACCGCGAGCAATATTTAATAGTTCCATATTGCGACATCACAGCGTCTTCTATGAGTTCCGTTGGGTTTCATGTGCTCGAATAATTTATCATAGAGAATATGGTCTGAATATGCGTAGCCTTTAGTGACACGATCGTTGATATGAACGCAATGTTTATCCACTCTATCTATATAATCGGACGGAACAACTATATTCATATCACTGCTTCCAGTGTATTTTTTGCGATCATGGATGGTTTTGTCTGTGAATTTTTATTATTATTATTTGTTTGTGACTAAAAAATCAA
>NW_022201975.1:0-1049 GCF_009176525.2 Contarinia nasturtii | reverse complement strand
GCCACAAAGTGGTTTTATGTGAAAATATTTGTGGAAAAAAATTAATACACTGCCAGTTTTTGGCCGTAGAGCTTAATGTGAAACGTGGAACCGTACTACTAAGAAAAACAAACTACTCGACATTCATATTTTGAATTTTTTGCCACAATTTTTTTAAAATAAATTACACCTTGAAAATTGATTTTGCCAATATTTTCCTCATATTGCCTCAACGACTACCTAAGCGCTCCCACTTCAAAAAGTTAGTAAATCCTATAAATTATATAGAAGGTTTTCTTAAAAGCTGCGCTGATGATCCATAAATGGTGAAATCGTTCAATTCAATTACTGAAATGAGAACGTCCAGAACTACCTAATAAATGCATCACATGGATTTCGTTTTTCTCTAAGGTTTTTGTCAATGCCATAATTAAATTGAAATTTCAAAACTCTTCACAAGTTTGATTGGCTAATAAGCTATATAGCGTTAGAAAGAGGACTTTGGGAGCTATCATCTGGCGAAATTTAATCAAAATCATAGAACTAGGTTGCTTGCAATGAAGCTCGAAAATGTACTTTACCTATATTTTTCTCATTTTGGCTAAATTGTCACCTATGGAGTTGAACTTCAAAAAGGCAGTAAACCCCATAAACTACTCTCAGAAAACTCAGATGTTAAAATTCAAAGTGATCAGAGGAAAATGCCATTTTAACATGAGGGTAAAGACCGCAAAGAAATGTGTTGCGGGTAAAACGGCATTTTAACATGTGACAAAATATCTCCATGTTAACATGGCATTTTGTCGTCATTTTAACATGGAGATATTTTGTCACATGTTAAAATGCAGTCAAACCCGCAAAGAAATGTGTTGCGGATAAAGTGAAAAAATACCTCCATGTTAAAATGGCATTTTGCTCTGATTACTTTGAATTTTAACATCTGAGTTTTCTCAGAGTGGGCATCACACCAGTAATAAAAAGCCGCACCAGCGGAAAACTAATACTGTGGGTGTGCGGAAAAGTAATAAATTTCCCCTTGAAAGTTGACTTTGCCAATATTTTCACTAATT
>NW_022201974.1:0-1630 GCF_009176525.2 Contarinia nasturtii | reverse complement strand
GTCTGTGAATTTTTATTATTATTATTTGTTTGTGACTAAAAAATCAATTATTAACCAAGAACTACCGCCTGTTGCTTCAACGATTATGTATGCAACGGATACAGTTTTCTTTGACGAATATTGGTCACGGAATTTGTCCTTCAGTTTTTTGTGGAGCTCCATGCCTCTCTGATTTTTGATGTTCGTATCCTTGCAAACAAACCGAAACAATTTTGGCGCCTCATATTCGAATTGATCGTTGGCTATGATGATCGTTCGCTCGGAATCGTCGTCGTCGTCGCTAATTTCGATTGTAGATTGTTTCGGTTCAGGAGAGGAATAGATTGTTACCTCGTCTTCGTCGTCGTCATCGCTGATTTCTATTAGGTCTAATTTTGGCTTTTTGGGAAAAAATTCTACCATGGTCATTTGTCTTTTAATTTTTTTAAATTTTGGACAACTGTGAATGCGCTACAAGAACATAGAAATAATCAGGCTGTGTGTTTTGTATAATTTCAGCAGGCTTTGCTATTTCTAGCACGATAGCTATGCTCTGCCTATGGCATTGCATACCGCATTGAAATCGATGCCTGTTTACAGTGTGTGTTCATTACGCGGCAATAGCGATACCGTTTATTACGCAGCATTCATGCATGTGTATTGATGGTTTACGGTGTCGCTATTGCCGCGTAACGAACACACACTGCTTACAGCAGTCACCGATTTCAATGCGGTATGCAATGCGTCAAACTTAGGCAGAGCATAGCTATCGTGCTAGAAATAGCAGTGCCTGCTGAAATTATACAGAACACACAGCCTGGAAATAATAGAAGTATAGCTTACTTTATTTAACTTTTTGGTATAGAAAACTTAAAAAATTTTGTCGATGCAAAATGGCGCAGTTTCCTTGTCTAGTGGTGATGCCAAAAATTCACCGTTACTTGTCATTGAGACGCACTTATTTTGTACAAAATTTTGTCGATTTTCATGGAAAATCAAATTCTTAGATTTTTACTATAAATTCAAAGTAACACAATTACATTGGCAAATATGCAAAATATTTTGTCGTGTACTTTTTGTTCACTTAAACAATACAATCGTTTGATTTGGTGGTTATGATCTTTTGATTATGATTCAATACGGTACATGAAATAAATTGAATATCTTTGAACAATTTAATGAAAAAAAACGACATATTCCAACAACCACAGGCTGATATGATAATTACACTGATATTTGGACAACTGTGAATTATCCACAATAAATATAGAAAAAAAAAATAGTTTGACTTACTTTGATTGATATAAATCTCGTGTGAACGATATGAACGATTCAACTGACAACTGCACAATGAAGTAGCTTCCTTGCTATGTGTTAAGATCAAGAACAGAAATGTCCAAAATGTATTCATGTAACGGTATAATTTATGTTTCGTTGTCTTAAATCAGTGTAAAGATAAAAAAAATCATCGTCTAGAGATTCGAACCGCATACGATTTTGAGTGATAGAATTTGGCGCGTTGATCACACAACGGGACTTCTATTGGCCATATTTTTTTTCTTCTCAAAAATGTTTTTATTTGTCAAACTATATTTAATTTTGTAGCCACAAAGTGGTTTTATGTGAAAATATTTGTGGAAAAAAATTAATA
>NW_022201973.1:0-2458 GCF_009176525.2 Contarinia nasturtii | reverse complement strand
GGTCCATCAGAAGTCTATATTCGCTCCCGAAATTCTAATTTTCGAACAGATTCACTTACTTTAATAGCGAGAAAATAATTGTCTTTCAAACGCTTTCAAAGTGTCATCTTTGGTAATTTTTTATGGAAATTTTGTGCAAAATACACCATAAATATCATGTGAGCTATCTTTAGATATGCGGCTATAATGTACACTTTACTCAATAATCATTCAGAACCTAGGGGCTTAATTCGAATCCCAAATAGAAGGATTTTTGTGAATTCCATGAATTTAATGAGTCTAAGAATGTTTGGAATAAATGTGAATCTCGGTGAATTTCAGTGAATTTGTGTGGATTGCACATGAAGTTAGCACGCCTGAACTGTCAAAATTATACATAATGAATTCGTGTTAATTTTCCCCCGTAGAACATATGTGTCCATGGGAGTAAAAGTGGCAATACAAAAACGGAATCTGAAGAACGTCACATACATTTTTTTTACATAGTATAACTCCATACAATTTTTTTTTTATGTAACGTTCTTCAGATTCAGGGCCAAAAACCATAGAAAAAAATGGAAATAGGAGGTAAAAAATAGAAAATCTGAGCCAAATTTTGAATTTTTCCCCGGGGTGCCCCCAATTTTTCAAAAGTTCATCGGATCAAAAAATAATGTATTGGGTGTGCCAATTAATTTTAAAGGATTTTTGTGTGAAAAGATACATTTATTCAAAAACAACTGTACAATATTTTTTAACCAATGTATTGCCCATCGTTAGCTATGACTTCCGCCCATCTTCTTGGTAACTTGTCGATTCCGCGTCGAAAGAATTCCTCATCTTTTGACGCTATCCATTCATCGATCCATTTTCGCACTCCTTCAGGATTTCGAAACGATATCTCAGACAAGCCCATTTGCATTGATCGAAACAAGTGATAGTCAGAAGGGGCAAGAACTGGAGAGTACAGGGGTGATCAAGCCGATCCCAACCGAACGCCTCTATCTTTTGTTTGACGATGTGTGCTCGATGTGGCTTAGCATTGTCGTCGTGAAACAAAACTCGATGGTGTTTTCTCACTACCAACGGCCGTTTTTCGTTCAATGCATGCGCCAATTTGTTCAATTGTTGTCGATAGCGTTCAGCTGTAACCGTTTCACCTTGTTTTAGCTCATAATACACGATACCTTTCTGATCCCACCAAATGCACAGCATAACCTTCTGGCAATTAATGTCTCGTTTACGTTTACGTTTAAACAACATACGCTCCTTTACGTTTTGGGTTATCGTAATAGACTCACTTTTCATCGCCAGTAACAATTCGACTCAAAAAACTATGTTTTTTGTGCTCGGCAAGATGTTGTTTGCATGCTGTGATTCGTGCTCTCAATTGATTTTCATTCAGTTGATGTGGTACCCATTTTCCCAACTTTCGAATCTTTTCCATTGCATGCAAACGCACAGAAATGGTTCTTCGGTCGACATTCAACTCCATTGCAAGTTCTCCTTGCGTTCGACATGCATTTTCATCGAGTAATGCTTGCAAATCTGCATCTTCAAACTTTTTTGGCTAACCTGGCCGTTCTTTGTCTTCCACGTCGAAATTACCACTTTTAAAGTGTCGAAACCAATACTCACAGGCTGAAATCGATAGAATATGATCACCGTAAGTATCTGAGATCAAACGATGACTTTCAGCAGCACTTTTCTTCGAACTAAAGAAGAAAAGTAAAACTTCCCGCAAATGCTGTTTTTTTGGCACGTAGGCTGACATGATTTTAAGCGGAAAAAAAAATATGTTGTTTACACTTTGACAAAATAAAACATATTGAAAACTAGTGTCAAATGACGTGACTTTCACGTGAATATGGTTATAGTATGGTCCGATGCGTTACAGTAAGAGTTACGACATCTCTTATCAATCCTTTAAAATTAATTGGCACACCCAATACTACAAAGTTGTTCAAAATGACGAGAGAAATTTTTTAGCACCCCTGTCCTCCTACCCCTTAAGGGGGTCGGGGGTCAAAAACCCCCAAGATATGATTTTTTTTGACCTGAAACCCCGAAATTCGGAATCAGCATGCAAAAATACCTTAAAATTTTTTTTTTTTTCATTCACCTTTTTGGCCAAGTTTCAGTGTCCCATATGGGGTCGATTTTACACTTTTTTTGGTTCTGAATGTGTACATAACCGCGAGCAATATTTAATAGTTCCATATTGCGACATCACAGCGTCTTCTATGAGTTCCGTTGGGTTTCATGTGCTCGAATAATTTATCATAGAGAATATGGTCTGAATATGCGTAGCCTTTAGTGACACGATCGTTGATATGAACGCAATGTTTATCCACTCTATCTATATAATCGGACGGAACAACTATATTCATATCACTGCTTCCAGTGTATTTTTTGCGATCATGGATGGTTTTGTCTGTGAATTTTTATTATTATTATTTGTTTGTGACTAAAAAATCAA
>NW_022201971.1:0-1854 GCF_009176525.2 Contarinia nasturtii | reverse complement strand
ATTTGGTATCTTATCTAGATACTATTTTGAAAATTTTAAATTCATCTTATCTTGTATCTAAACATTAGATAGTATCTTTACCCAACACTGTGTGCAAATAATGTGTGTAAAGTTTCATGCCGATAGCTCAACGCTAGATGGTGCCGCAAGAGCTCGGTAGGTCATTATGTGAATTCATTGAAAAATGACATTTTCAGTTAAAATAAAAATATCTTCGCACAACCATATCGACTAAAAATTGATGGTAATCATCAATGGAAAATGATGTGTTGGGTAAAGATACAGATATTTAATAAAATGCAGATAAGATTGTATCTTTTATCTTATCTTAATCTTACAGTAAAATATCTCATCTTATCTAGATACAAATTTTGTAACGTCATCTTTTAAGCTATATCTAGATCATTTTTAAGATGTTTTCAAATTTTTTCGAGGTATTTTGAAATTTTTCCGAAAATTTTCTAATTTTTTTTGAAAATATTTTTTTCTATTTATAAAATTATTCATATGAAAAAAAGATGTATCTAGATACTCTTTGTGTATCTAGATATCCAAAAGTTAGATACTTTTGATTATCTAGATACCTATAATTATCTAGATACATTTGAGTATCAAAAATCGAAAGAAATGTCTGACCAGTAAACATATCGAAGTGTGAATAAAAGATTTTGATGTCACCTATACAGATCGATATAATGTGCTGAAAAAATAATCTTGTGAAAATAAAGGCTGCCCTAATGACCCCATAAGGGCAGGGGAGTACCCTACCATGTCAAAATTTGGTCGGATCAAAAAAAAGTTTCTACAAAGTTGTTCAGAATGACGAGAGAAAATTTTTATGACCCCTGCCCCCCAAGTCCTCCCACCCTCAGGGGTTGGGGGGTCAAAACCCCCCAAGATATAATTTTTTTTACTCGAAACCTCGAAATTCGGAATCAGCATCCCAAATTACCCTAGAAATGATATTCGTCTCGTGCCCATTCACCCCAAGTCTCCCAAAAATTCAGAGCCCCCCATTAGGGTAAAATGATAAAAAGTCGATCTTTCACTTTTTGGTGAGGAATTTCGCATTCAAATGTATGGCCAACTATAACTAATTTTATCCGCACATTTCATTTAGACCATAAGAAACACATGTAAGTAGGCTGGTTTTGCCTAGGGGAAAATGACTACTTATAAGTTCGACGAAACCTATAGAATTGTACGAAAAACTTACAAAAACTTAGACGAACTTATGAAATCGCACGTCACTTATGAGAATTTATAGGAACTTACGCTTTGTCCATATACATTAACACACTGCTGTAAGTTCGATATGCGTCAACATGCCGAAACAGTCGCACATGTAGTAGTCAAATGACACAACGCTGGTCAACTTTTTTAATTACATCTCACGCTGCAAATAATTTGTACAAAAAAGTAGAACGTATTTTAAAATAAAAATTACCAATCCAATTAGTAAATTGGATATCATCCTTAAAAGAACTGATTTTGATATTGAAGCATCGCTCTCAACACTCATACTTATTACTGATTATTCACTATCAAAACCGACTCTTTCAAAAATGACGTTTAATTAGACGAATTTATATTTCTTGGTATTTTTTCAACGAAAACCTGCTCGAATTATTTATACAAATTATTTTTTATCTGATTCAACATGACTAACATTTATTACCATTTACAACATTCTGCGATTTTCAATTGACGTTGAAAAACTTACTAGTAATCTATAGGAACTTACGTAAAACTTGGACGAACTTACAAAAATGTATATAGAACTCAAGAGAACTTACGCGAACTTGTGAAACTTACAGATACTTATGAACTTACAATGAGTCATTTTCCCCTAGG